>NC_089820.1:72469682-72557182 GCF_029633855.1 Hoplias malabaricus | reverse complement strand
ACAGCCATTAACCGCCCCCCGAGTCATTTCCATCCAGATGAGGGGGATTTAGCCCAGCAGGGTCCGGAATACTTATGCACCACTGCAGTGTGTGTGTGTGTGTGTGTTGCCTTTTGTGTTCATTATGTTCCTGCTTGTGAATCCTGGAGAGGAGGAAGGATGCAAATACACAACCAGGGTGTGTTCCTGCCTTGCCCCCAGTGATTCTGGGCAGACTGCGGTCCCACAGAGACCACAGAGGATGTAGTACTTACAGAAGATGAATGAATGTATGATGAAAATGAAACAAGAATAACAGTAACAAGGACTGAACTCAGAACACAAAATTTTTAAACTGGAGCAACACAGCAGGAAATTGGAGAACACACACACACACACATACACACACTCCCAATTCATGGCAAACACTATAGAAGAACAGGTCGGCACTGTGGGTCTGAAAGGATGTGGAGGGGAGGGAAGGACAGTTTGGCGCTGTGGGTCTGAAAGGATGTAGAGGGGAGGAAGAACAGCTCGGCGCTGTGGGTCTGAAAGGATGTAGATGGGAGGAAGAACAGCTCGGCGCTGTGGGTCTGAAAGGATGTAGAGGGGAGGAAGAACAGCTCGGCGCTGTGGGTCTGAAAGGATGTAGAGGGGAGGAAGAACAGCTCAGAGCTGTGGGTCTGAAAGTATGTGGAGGGGAGGGAAGAACAGCCCAGAGCTGTGGGTCTGAAAGGATGAGGGGGGGGGGGGGGGACAGCTCAGAGCTGTGGGTCTGAAAATATGTGGAGAAGAGGGAAGAACAGCTCGGCGCTGTGGGTCTGAAAGGATGAGGAGGGGAGGAAGAACGGCTCAGTGCTGTGGGTCTGAAAGTATGTGGAGAAGAGAGAAGAACAGTCAGAGCTGTGGGTCTGAAAGGGAGTGGAGGGGAGGGAAGAACAGCTCAGAGCTGTGGGTCTGAAAGGACGTGAAGGGGAGGGAAGAACAGCTCAGAGCTGTGGGTCTGAAAGTATGTGGAGAAGAGGGAAGAACAGCTCAGAGCTGTGGGTCTGAAAGGGAGTGGAGGGGAGGGAAGAACAGCTCAGCACTGTCGTTCTGAAATGACATGGAGGGGAGAGAAGAACAGCTCTGTGCCATGGGTCTTAATGGACATGGCTGCTGAAGGACCTGACAGAGAGAACAAACTGCAGTAAATACTATACTAGCTGGACAGTGGGCTTTTTATGGGAAAATATTTTCAGAAATTCTCAGAAGTTTTATTTTTCAAATATTTTAATAAAATATATAGAAATAAACACCTAAATAAATAAACATGTTTATGTTCATGCATTTGTTTACACTCCCAGGCAACTCCGGTCCTTTTGATTCTTTCTTTTTGAACAGATCTGCTGTGTTTTTTGATTTTCTGCCTCTGGATTCAAGGACGCTTCAAAGTGTCGTCCAGCTGCCGGGGCTTTCATCCTCGACCTGTGTTCGGCAGCATCTGCACCGCCATTATCTGGACGCTGCGGACGGCTAAGATCTCACACAAAAGCTCAGTGTTCTCCAGAGTGAGCTCGGGATGATCAATCTGTCTCATTTCACTCAGACATCCACAGTAAACACAGGCTCCGATTACACTCCACTCTCAGGTCCACCTGCTGTGAACCCTCTGAAACCTGGAACATTTCTCCACTCTTTCTCACTCTGAGATCACTGTGAGTTGATTCTTAAGAGAACCTCCAGATGTTCCAGCTGTGGTGTGTTGTGGTGGAAAAACGAAACAAATACAAAATAAAAACAGACCTCCCCAGAGCCCAGACCCCAATACTGGGAAAAGTTACAAAAAGTTACATAGTGCAGTTTCTGCAGTGCTGAGCCCAGAGCATCAATGACAGAGGCTCTGTTCTGCCAATTACAACTCAGTGGGGTATCACAATGATTTTGAAGCTGTGATCCTAATGTAATAATATTACATACTGTTGCTTTAAAGACCCCTGGGCAATTGAATGTGACCCTGATCTCAGGCTAAATCTGCCCCCTGTGGTCACTCCCTGTGTCCTTACTGTCCCCATCTTCAATAAGACTCTCTGTCTCATGTCTTGTGTGTGATGTGGGGACTAAAGCATCGTCCAGGTGGAGGTGAGAAATTCTGGTGGTGGAGGACGATCTCTAATGTTTCAGAGAAAACCCAAAGCAATGCGCTGGAAACATGGGGCTGTCCCTCTATCACTCTCATGTCCCACGCTTTAGGGAAGAGTGTAAGAAGAGTCAAACAAAAGTGTGTCCAGATACAGGCCAGATAAGAAGTGGGGACAGGCAAGAAACCAGACAAGACAAGACGAGATGACCTTGAGGAAAATTTACCCTCAGCAAACGAGAGAGCGAGAGAGAGGGAGCACCTGAGATGATGGGAGCATTATAATGGAAGAATTAAGACACGGTCACTGTGTAAATAATGAAGAACCAAGCCTCAGGGGACGAATGGCCGTTGAGAGTTTAACACAGTAACAAGGCTTTTCATTTTTCATCCACAACAACATCGTTCACAAACAAACTAACAACAGATGTTCCTATAAACACTCTTTTCCTTCATCCTTTATTCCTTATTACAATCTTTTTAACAACATTCAGCACAGTACCTCTCTCTCACATACACACACAGAGCTCAGTATGAGAATCAGGGGCTGTTAAATTAAGACGCTGATTTTTGTTTTCTTAATTTTTAGCAGCTAACAATTAGAGCTGGTTATTGATTAGAGATTATTATACCAACATCCAATACCTTGTGCTTAGTGCACGTTGCTGCGCTAATGAGCAGAAAACTAAAAATGTCAGTGATCTGGAAATATTTCAATAAGTTCAATAAACCTTCATGGGCGGCATGGTGGTGCAGCAGGTAGTGTCGCAGACACAGCTCCAGGGACCTGGACCCTGAGGTTTCCTCAGGGTGCTTCGGTTTCCTCCTACAGTCCAAAAACACACGGTGGATTGGTGACTCAAAAATATCTGTAGGTGTGTGTATGTGAGAGAACGTGTGAGTGTGTTGCCCTGTGAAGGACTGCCACCCCCTCCAGAGTGTGTTCCTGCCTGAGGTTCCAGAGATTCCACCACGACCCTGAACTGGATGTGTGGTTACAGACAATGAATGAATGAATGAATAAACCTTCATTAATCCTTCACTACTCCCAGTTAACACAGCTAGTTGCATGCTATCAGGCGTGTATACTCATGCCATTACTGTAAATGAAGGTAGGCAACCACATGGATGTGAGAAGGTAAGCAAGACTATAATACATTTAACTGAAGTACTTGTGTGTATGTATTAAATGTATATATTGAATATGTTATAGTTTTGTTTACTGTGTTTTGGGGTGTATTTTGTCTGGTATGGCGAACCTCTGTCAAAACACTAGAGCAGAAAATTTCTCTCACTCACAGGGAGAGAGAGTTTGGGGCACTGTCTTGACTGTCCTTGAACAAGGTGGGGTTTTCTTCACACAAAGTGTATTTTCCTCCCAGGAAATGATTTCCCATTTGCCAGAGCACTGTTTATGGCTTGACGCGTTTTTTCCTCAAACAAAATAATTTTCTCTGGATCTGACGCCGTATATCAGGCTGCTGCTCTTAATAAATAAACACTCCTAAGTGCAGAACTTTTCCCGCCTTGCACCCAGTGAATCTGGGTACGCTCCAGACCCAACGCGACCCTGAACTGGATAAGAGTTACAAACAATGAATGAATGAACGTGCGGATTGAAAACGTTCTAACTTTCCCTCTTTTACAAGCCTTTCACTGTTCTAATGAGTTGAGTGCAATGTTTACAGTTCAGCACTTATTTATTATTTATAGTATTAAAAAGTAAAGTATTTATTTATTTATATATTATTTTAAAATCTTTTTAATTTATCTTTGTACTCTTTCTGCTTCTCTAAACGCTTGAGATGGTAATGCCCCAAGAATGTTTTCAAGACACAAGACACAGATATTAATTTTTTGTGGTAAGAAAATGATGTTATTGTTCCAGTAAAATGTTTCCTTGTGAATTTGAGTGTGTACTATATATAGGTTATATAGGTGTCATGGTTGAGCAGGGAAGATGATGAGGTGGACGTACATGCAAGGAATTTATTTACAAAAACAAAAGCAGACAATAAACTGATGACAGTCAAAGACTTGATTAAACATTACAGGACTGAACAAAGGACAACTGAGAACTGGAGATAAGGCATGCAAGACACACACAGAGAAAGATATCTGGACACACACAAGACCAGACAAGGGATACTGAAACAAAGGGTCTATGTATACCAACAGGACAAACGAGGAACACATGAGGGGCAGGACCACAGAGGAGACACAGGTGAAGACACAGCTTAGGCGTAGACAAGGGACCAAAACAAACAGAGACAGAGCACAGAGGGAACAAACAGCTAACAGAGCACATGGCGGAGAAACAGACAAACAACAGTACAAGGCAGGGCAAGAGCGTGACAATAGGTTATGTCTGGATAATAAAAAATTTGTATAGTAATGAACATTTGGTGTTTTCAGTCTACATTTTAGAAGGGTGCAGATTGCGGTTGGTCTGCAGAGGCCTGAACCTAGACAGGAGCAGCCAAAAGATGAAGAAGAAGAAGAAGAAGAAGAAGAAGAAGAAGAAGAAGAAGAAGAAGTCTACATTTTTAGAAGGATGTCCAAAATGCTAATATTGTGATAAATATAGAGATTGACATATATAGAAAAACATTTCCCATAACATTTTTGGCCATAAGGCCCAGCTCTATCTTTTACCCAGTATATTTGGTCTTGATGATCAACCATTTTTGGTCATCGACAGATATGTTAGAGCTCAAGTATGAAATTCCTATTATTATCGTATGGAAACTGCCTTCCAGAAATATACAATAAGGTTTTTAATTAAACAAAAATGTTTTCATTTATAACTACACTATTGCACAAAGTATCTGTACTGGTATCAGTAACTACAAAAATACATACTTGTACTCGTACTTGGTTGGGATAAAATGGTATTTATGCTTATTGATTAGAGCTGGTTATTGATTAGAGATACTTATTGATTAGCATTGGTTATTGGATAGAGCTGGATATTGATTAGCGTTAGTTATTACTTAGAGCTGGATATTGATTAGATATGGTTATTGATTAGAGATTGGTAAGATTGGTAAACAATTGCTGGTTGTATCTCCCTTGATTGATGTGCCTGCAGGTTATTTTGTGTGTGTTTGAGTGAAGGGAGTGGAGCTGTGTTTGTGTGCGTATGTGTGTGAGTCTTTGTTAGATTCCTGGCCTTTGAAAAAATGAGAAATAAAGCCAGTGTGTGTGTGTGTATCTGTGTTTGTGTGTGTGTGTGTGTGTGTGTGTGTGCTGTCTTTTCCCGCCGGATGTGTTGGATGTTATTACTGGAGGTGGTTTAATATCTCCACTCCAGTCCGGACACTCACAATAACCTGCTGCACATTTACATGACACAAGATAAAATGAGACTCACTGCAGAGCCCAGAACACCCAGATCTTCCAGAACACACCAATCAACAACAAACACCAGCAGGTTCATCAGACACCATTCATTATCAAATCACCAGACACCGTTCATAACCAGCCATGATCAATAATAATAATAATCAACTTATCACATTCTCCCACAGTCTCACAACATCTCACAAAGTCTCTGTTTCACACAGTCTTATGGAACTTTACACAATCTCTCAGGACTACACACAGTGTCAAAGTAAAACTCACCTGTTCTCACGAAATCTCACAAAATCTCTCAGAGTCCAGCATATTTTCTCAGAATGTCACGGAGTTTAAAACTCACAAAGTCTCATGCAGTGTGGTGTGTAAAGGTGTGTAACCTCATTCTCCTTTGATCTAATCCCTCTCAGTATGAGATGAATAGTGATGAGGCTTTGGAGTGTGACTCTGAATCTCAGGACTCTAAACACTCACTACATCATCAGCTACATGTAGAAATTAAACACTCACACAAACACACCTTGCATGCATTACCAGGTTCAAGATGGACACAAGGTCTCTGGGGGGTGAGTACATGGGCTGTTATGACACTTTTCCACTGCACTATACGACTCTACGTGAATCTGCATGGCTCTTTTGCTTTTCCACTGGCCAGATCTGATACCTGGTGCCTGGACCCGGGTAGGTTTTCTGTCCCAGCTCATCCGGTACGAAATGGGGTTGTGTAAACCCTTAAGAGGACTGACTGGCCAGAACCATGTCAATCACCACAAAATGCAGAGCTCATTCAAATCCAGCCGCCGAAAATATGACTATATGACTTTACTGCCTGACTTTACATTTGGGGTCCCATAACCCACACCTTGTCCTACCCTTTTGTTTCCCCTAAGGTTGGGCGTCTCAGTTCTTGTTGGGATAGAGGGGTGGGGTGAAGTGTGAGGGCAACAGGGCCTTCAAACTGAGATTTTTCTGAGACACACTCAGAGTTTTATGACGCCTTGTGAATCTCGGACGAGACGCTACACAGCGACAAAAGAAACCCACAGATGTCAGCATTTTTTCCTTTAAACAACAATGATCAAAGGTTTTATTATTAGAGTGACCTCAACAAATGGGAAATCACATCACTGTGATATCTATATATATAGATATATAGATAGAGAGAGAAAGAGAGAGAGAGAGAGAGAGTGAAGAAAGAAAGTGAGAAACAGAAAGAAACCGAGAAAGTAACATACAATAGAATAAGGTACAATTATTATCCCTAATTAAAGGCACAGTATATGTTCCCTTGAGGGACAACCACAGTGAGAATAGGGTCAACTCACACTGAGCTGTACCATGCCTGGGCACATTTGACCCCCCAAAGTCCAATTTGTTAGACTTATGTGAGGGCTGTATACTGTGCCCGGGTTCAGTGAGGTCCAGTGTGATGCAGCTTGATTCAGTGCAGCGAAGTCAAGTGTGGTGCAGTGTTTTGCAGTGTGGGGCAGTGTTGCAGTGTGGTTCAGTGAGGTGTAGTGAGGTCCAGTGTGGTGCAGTTTGGTGAGGTATTTCTTCTGATTTATCTCACATTCTTACCGCACACAGCCTATATGAGTCATGCATATATATAAGCCCAAAAAACTTTTAATAGTTTAAAAATGTACACTTTTTCCACAACAATGCTAAACATGTCGTGATAAAGCTGTGACCCAAAACACAGTGCTGTAACATTTGAAAAAGAATCTCAGTATAATTCAGAGTCGCAGAGATTTGCCCAGCACTGCCTTAAAAACGTTTTGACAGACTTTGACAGTGTCAATGAAAATTATAGTCTCTTAATCATGGTGAAAAGTGTATATTTATTTTACACACATGTAAAACAGCTGTTCATGAAGCAATAAAATTGATTACATTAAGTCTGTTGCTGTTTTATTTACTTCAGAAGTAAAAAAAATATATATAAAAAATAATATATATATATATATATATATATATATATATATATATATATATATATATATATATATATATATATATATATATATATATATATATATCTCAAATGACCATACCACCTGTTCATTTGATAAATTTTACAGTCAATGTTTGGCTCAAGAAATCAATATAAGAAAGTTGCTAAATGCAGTGTGAATGAAGAAAACGCCATTGCTTGAATAAACCAAAAGCGTCTCTACATTATCTAGATTTGTGCAAATGCTTGTGTACACTCTGCTGACAGCTTCAATATTTTACTAAGTTCTTCATAACTGAGCATACTTGTAAAGAGATGCAGCCCTTTTTGGTTGAATGTCATGTGTGCCCCATATAATTATTCGTCATGTTTTGTTTAAACTGTTTTAGCGATACGTCTGTCTCTGTGAAATTCTTGTAATTTGCATCTTTTTGTTCTGCACATCATGGCAAGAGCATAGGAGTGAGTTTGATACTGGGGGGACATATTTGCTGAATCAAAGCCTACTCCATACCTAAAATATTAGCTTGCTATAAGCTGATTCCTATGTAGGTAAGGCAGTAATATAGTGCATTTATAGTGACGTTTGTGAAATTACAATAAAGGTAACTATAAACAAATTGCATCAATATGTGTTTCTTTATTTTTAGACAAATCCATTAAAATATCAATTTCTGTTACCAGAAAAAAAAAATTTAAGTGGCAGGAGCCTTTGACTGGACAAATTACAAAAAACGCAATTAAAAAAAGCAGAGGGCTTTTATTTTGGAGTGAGGAATACAGTAAGTGGAAAAATTATCGCTGCTTCTATATCTACACACCTGACAAGCGAACGAAAGAGAGAGAGAGAGGGGGAGAAATAGAGAGGAACAAAAGACAGGGAGATTAAATTAGCTAACGTTATGTTTTGTATCTCCTGACCGCCAGGGCGGTACTTACTGAGTGGATGTTCCTCGCGCGTGCACGCTCTAGAATGTATACCAAATTAGTCAAACATGACCTTGCACGTGATGTCACCGAAGCTATATTAACCTGTGACTCACAGCAAACTGCCTCTTTTCTCGTCTCGCCTCGGACCGATATCAGCTCGGTAACACTTCGTCGGAGCTACAGTTTGTTTCACTGTCCTCCTCGAGCTGTAACAATCCATCTTCGCAGATGTTGATCTACACCGCTTTGTGATTATCACCTAGAGTTTTTACTCGTTGTTCAGCTCATATACACTCTTTTCTCGCCGGCAACGAGATATTTCACATGAGTATGTTTTTTCGCTCACTTGGAGTTAACTCAGTGTTTGGTTTTAACCTCTTGTTCTGTGTATGTGTGCAGCAAACTTGGAGTTTACTTAGTGTTTAGCTTGCATACTTCACACTCTGGCAATTGTGCCGAGTGCACGTATATGTTGAGCTGGATTGGAGTTTTTACTCAAGACAACGTGGTGTCGCGGTATAGGTTGAACTCACTTGGAGCCTTTGCTTGGTGTACGTTGTAAGTCGCGTCCCTGTAAGCGCGACGAGTGTGGGTGAATATATTGAGCTGACTTGGAGTTTTTTACTCAGTGCTAGCTCGATACTAACTTCGGTGTAAGTGAAGTTTGCGGTGTTTTTATCTCACTTGGAGATTTCACTCAGTGTCACGTTCCAATAATCCTGAGCATGCATGTACTAAGCATACTTAGAGTTCTTACTCGGTGTGCTGACGATTAATTCGCAGTAACATTCCACTCCCGTGAGCGTGTTTGCGCGAGTGAAGTCCGTATTATTTTACTCCAGCAGGCGTGTGACTGTATTGCGGACCCATCAGGGTTTCCTTTCAGTACCACACTTTCAAGATCACGCTGGAAGCGGATGATGGGCATGATTTGTACCCCTCTTGTCTTGGGCTGGAGCACCTTCGGGAGGCCATAATTAACCCATGTATGAATTGTGCTATTATTCCGCTCGACCGACGTCGCGAGTGACTTGCTATGTTAAGAGCAGGAAGTGAGGCTATGCTGCCAGGGCCACAGTGCACTGAAAAGAAGGCTGTCAAGTGACCTTCAGATGTACCGGATAGGTCTCAGAAAAGGAAGAAACGATCCCTGGCGTTGTCAGACCGCATGGACTCATTCTCTGAGGATTTAGCGCAGTTGAAATCGTTGTTTGTGGAGATCAGTGATAAGATTGGTGCTGGGAACAGTACATGTTCCAGGTCAGACCACCCCATGGACTCGGGGAACTTATCAGGATGTATTGACGATGTGCTTTCGACTGTAGCTTCAAACTTGGATTTTTCTGAAGAGCTCCCACAGGTGAGCGGCTCTCCGCTTATCACTCCAGCTGCTCTGGGGTCTCCTCTTACCTCACACTCTGTAAATTCAGGGGCCAGTGCCCCTTCTGCCACTGCAACACCAGCAACTCAAACTCAAGGTTGTCTGAAGCTAGCGTTGGCTAAGCTGGGCCTGGACGCTCCATCTTCAGTGGCCCCAAAGACCAGCAGGTTCTTTATGTGTGCAGCCCCAATGGATGAGTTCCCAGTTCCTGCTGGGGAAGATTTTGCAGTTGAATTTGCAGCTGGCTTTCATTCTAGTAGCCAGAGAAATAGAGCAAGTGCAGCGGAGTTAGCACTGGCGTCCATGACAAATGCGGCTACTCTTGGCCTTGATCGCATGCCAGCAGTTGATTCTTCCATTGCTTCTAAGGTGGTGTCTCCAGATGAGGCACTTCGACCAAACCCACGCTACCCCAGTTCAGAGTGTAGACGCTCGGGTGAGCTCCTCTCCAAAGCACACGATACTGCGACCAGAAAGGCAAAGATTGTGAATTCTCTTTCCCTTCTGTTGCTAGCTCTACATGCGTCAGTTCAAGGCCTTGAGAATAATGGATCAATGGACGAACTGCTGAATGCAGCACTGCAGTCAGTTGGCTACCTGGCACGGGGGCATGGGAGGCTGGTGGGGACCCTGCTCAGGCCCTAGGGCTGTCTATAAATTGGCAGAAGAGCATCCTCCTTCCAGCTCAGCGTATCCAGTTCATCGGGATGGTTCTGGATTCCTGTACAATGATGGCCTCACTGCCCAAGGGATGTGTTCAAGATATTGTGACTCTGATCGGCTCTCTGAAACTAGGAAAGAGAGTACAGTATCTGGTTCTTCTCTGACTCATGGGTCGCCTCACTGCTGCAGCTCAAGTTGTTGCTCTGGGCAAACTTTATTTAAGGCACTTCCAGGTATGGGTAATATCCCTCAGACTGGACTGCACCACAGGCATATGCAGGTCCATATCACAAAAGAGTGTCTAGTAGCACTGAGGCCTTGGTGTTCTCGGAGGGTTCTCCTGTCGGGTGTGAGCATGGGCTGCTTACCCACACACAGAGAAGTCCTGACAACGGATGCCTCAGCAGCCGGTTGGGGTGCGGTGTGGAGGCACAGATGGGTTCAGGGCACTTGGTCGGTGGACCATGCCCAGGAACATATCACTGTCCGCGAGTTAGGTACGGTGAAGTTGGGACTGGAGTTCTTTCTTCCATATCTGAATGGCAGGCATGTGCGTTCAGACAACCTAACGACAAACGTCTAACCTAACATCTACCACATAAATCATTATGGCGGAACCAGGTCCAAACCTCTCTTGGACCTGGCAGAAGAGTTGTGGATGTGGGCCCACAAGAAGTTTCTATCCCTAGTCACATAGTCCTTCTGGTGGCACCGCGCTGGCCCAGACAACCATGGTTTCCACTAATGATGTCATTACTCAGGGGCGTCCCTTGGGAACTCCCAGCACGGAAAGATCTTCTCTCACAGTTGGGAGGACAGGTGTGGCATCCACACCTTCGGCTATGGCTATGGCCTTTGGGTCCAACCAGGACCTTGCTTCATGTTCTTTAGGAGTGAAACGCACTATTCTTAATGCCAGAGCAACCTCTACCCAAACGGTGTACAACAGAGAGTGGCAAGCTTTTGTGCGCTGGTGCACAGAGCAGCAGGAAGATCCACTCTCATGCTCAGTGGGTTCTGTGCTTTCCTTCCTACAAATGCTATTGGATGCAGGAAGATCTCCTTCGACGCTGAAGGTCTATGTGGCTGTTCTCTTGAGCTGTCTGACCTTGAGTGGGGGCGTGTCCCTAGGCACACACAAGTTAATTGCGGCCTTCCTAAAGGGTGCGAGGAGACTCAGACCTTGTAGGATTCGTCCTCCCCCTTGGGATTTGCCTTTAGTACTCAAGTTCCTACGGGGTGACTCATTTGAACCTCTGGATGGGGCTGGTCTCAAGTGGTTGTCTCTGAAGACTGTGTTCTTGTTGGCTGTGGCCACTGCAAAGCATATTAGTGAACTGCATGCACTCTCTGTTTGTTCTGAGTGTCTCAGGTTGGGATTCGATGAGGCGTCAGTGGTATTAAAACCAAATCCGGCCTTTCTTCCTAAGGTGCTTAATCCTGAATACGTCACTCAGTCCATCTTTCTGGCAGCTTACGCTGATCAGTCAGATTCTAAGTGTGTTCTCTTGTGCCCTGTCCAGGCACTGAAACAGTATGTACTGGCTACGGCATCCATACGTAAGATGGACCAGTTTTTTGTCTACTTTTCTGATGCTAAACGTGGTTGTCGACTCTCTAAGCAGCGTCTTTCTCACTGGTTGGTGGAGGTTATTGAACTAGCCTATAAAGCTGCTCATTGATCGCTTTCAGAGCTAGCAACAGGCCATTCTGTTAGGGGACTCCTACTCCTCCTGTTAGGGGGGTCTACCTTGTGGGCCGCTTTGAGAGGGGTCTCCCTTCTAGACATTTGTGCTGCAGCAACTTGGTCATCACCATGTACTTATACCCGTTTTTACAATGTTAATGTGGCAGCATCTTCCAATCTTGCACACTCTGTACTGTCCCTGATCATGGATGGAGAACAGAGGCACTCCTCGTGATTGTGTGGGCATAAGTCATCCACTCAGTAAGTACCGCCCTGGCGGTCAGGAGATACGAAACATAACAATAGTTATGGATGTAACTGTGGTTATGTGAGTAGTGGATGACCGCCAGGGTTCCTGGTCACTCGGCGTGAGCGAGGTGATCCGGGTTCCTGAGGCAGTTTGCTGTGAGTCAAAGGTAAATATAGCTTCGGTGACATCACGTGCAAGGTCATGTTTGACTAATTTGGTATACATTCTCGGTCTAGAGCGCGCACGCGTGAGTAACATCCACTCAGTAAGTACCGCTCTGGCGGTCATCCACTACTCACATAACCACAGTTACATCCGTAACTAGCATTAGATTTTTTTACAGTTTTACAGTTTTACAGTTGAAAACATTTAGAATGTTACTTTCAGTTTGAATTGAATCTGTTTAGATTCTACATATAAGCTTTAAAATAGTGCTGTCAAAGCAGTTACTTATGTGTTAATTAATCTTATGACTAAGTTTGACCCCAACATTTATTTAGTAAATTAAGAGATTTTAATTTAGAAATCATCAAAACTACAGTGACATAACTATAATAAAGAAAAAAGATTCCTCTATCCAGTTTGTCATATATATTACACTAACTTATGCATGTATTGGTTTTATTCCTCCCCATACAAATAATTAAAAGTATTTTAACTTGTAATTTATCACAAGCCATGGAGCTCTTTTTTTAAAAAAGGAAATCACAGAAAATTAAGTGTTCTAAGCCAGGCTGCAGTCTATGCAAATTAATTTATGAAAATAAATGGTGTGTAAAACTTATTGTGTAGTGTATATATTAATTTTTTGCACTGCACCGGTTGGGGGCAGGGGTGGTTGGGGTTTTAGAGTGCTTTCTCACAACCTGAACACAGCTAATATTAAAGTTCACTAACTCTTAGATCCTACTTTGTTTCCCTAAGTCGTTATATACAAGCCGCTTTCATAAACGATTCATGATCCAACCCTCGACCCTGTACATCTTGGCCTTGTCTCACCTACGGCATCATGCTTGGCCTTGCAAGGATGCTGATTTATCCCAAGTTAATCCTGCACTTGCTTTTACTCTCCCATAGAATCACTGACCACCTCCTCCTTCCTCATACTCATATCACTAATATTTTATCTTCACATAACTATAACTCTTCTCCTTAGAACTCGCTACCTTCACATTACTATAACATTTTACTTATGTTCTCTTTTGTGCAGGTGATGAGTTCTAATGAGTCTTGGTTCCTTCCAAGGTTTCTTCCTCATGCGCTGACAGAGATTTTCCTTGCCACTGTTGCTCTTGGCTCGCTCATAGGAGGTTTGGACCTGGAACAATATAAAGCTGCCTCTGTTGTGAAAAGCACTATAGAAATAAAATTTGATTGATTGATTGATAATTGTTATTAGCCGTCATTATTATCTGTTGTGCTCTCGTATGGAGGGAGATTAAACACAATTTAAACAAATTAAACACAAGTTACAAATGTTTTACTATTCACAAATAAATATATCCCAATCTGTGTCTCATGTTGTACAGTTTGAACAAATACAGTTAAATACGTAAATATATGTTTTTGTTTTTCATTGCTGTATCATCATGTGAAAAAACATATATTGGTTTACATTTACATTGCATATATTTGTAAAGTCATAGTCTCGAATTAATAAAGTATTGAATCTGCATTTGTGGATCAATTCACTCACCTGTTTTGCATGACGTATTTTTGTTAATTTCCTCTCGTGTGTTTTTTTGGACGTTGAGGCTTTCCTTTTGCATTTCACTTGATCCACACCCAAATGCAGATGTGAGTTTTAGTTACACAAACTTGTTCTGACGGCAGAAAGAAAAATTATTGGTTCAGAGAGATAACCAATAAAATTGTAGGGGGGCGGGGTGGGAGGGGTATTCAAAATAGGCAGGACCAAATTTTGAAAGACAAAAAGAAAAACACTCTCTAGCAGTGTAAGATTGTGGTTGTGCAGCAGAGAAAATTGAAGCATTGTTTTATGTGGTTATTTGAGTTTATATTATTTAGCAAACTTCAACTAAGTGAGTGCAAGTTAGCTCATTTACCTCATAGTTAACGGTAGTTTCACTGATGTCAGCCAGCAGGTTGAATTATGTTCCTTTGGTCCCTCTGAATAAACACATTAAACAAAGTAAAAACAGGAACTAGTAAGTATTTTATATATAATGATTCATATAAATCTTAATCTGTACATTATGGGACGGTACACTGTGAGTACCAGGTAATTTCCCCTTTAAAATGCTGAGAAGATACACTGTAAGAGTCAGGGAACTACATGTAAAAACACAGGCTGATAAGTATTTTAGATTTGCCAAGGTCATTGGAAGGTTCATTGTAAGCACCTTGTAAATACACTTTAAGACCCAGAAAAAAAAAACACCACAAAACACATGAAGATACACTGTAAGTATTGGGTAAGTTCATGTTAAGACAGGGGCTGTATTATAAAACATTACCTGCTCTTTATTAACAACCTTTGAAAAGAATATCAGGTTATAAGAACAAGAGACAGGAAGCATTTGGGCATGGGGTATAAAGAGACTCAGCCCGGAACCTCATCAAAGCTGCTGTGCTTCACCCTGAGGGTGAGGCCTCTGACAAAACCTAGTTCTTGCTACAAAGAAAGACCTAATAGGCCCAAATGCCAATAAACAACATAAAAGCATCCAAAATATTACTCCCACCATCACAGCACACAACAATGAAAATAAATCCCCAAAATAAAACCCAAAAGAGTGAAGAAAGTGGGCCTGCAGTGCATGCTGGGAGCTCTTCCTGAGCATACCAAAGCCCCACCCATAGCCAAAACTCACAATTTCAAGTTAATTTCACTCCTTCAAATTTCCACTTCATTGGAAAAAAACTCAAGGGCGGCACGGTGGCGCAGCAGGTAGTGTCGTAGTCACACAGCTCCAGGGGCCTGGAGGTTGTGGGTTTGATTCCTGCTCTGGAGAACTGTCTGTCAGGAAACTCACTACAACTTCTCCACACATACACTATATGCTTAAAATAAGGAACGCACAGGCTGGGGGACAAATATGCACCTGTAAATCCTTTTATATAGCCCCTGTAAAACAGGTCTAACGATGTCCATGCTTGAATTGATGGGTCTGTAATTTTTAAATCTGAATTATTATACTGTAAATTTTTAAATCAGATTTTTTTAAATGTGAATATTTCAAATCAGAACATTTCAGCACCTAAAAATTTCAAGTTTATCAAATGCTACACAAAAATAATTAACTATAAAATATTAATTAATTCATTGATTTATTGTCTGTAACCATCCAGTCCAGGGTTGGTGTGAGTCCAGTGCCTACCCGGAATTATTATATATTCAGACAAATATAATTCAGATGCTTATGAAATTGAGTGATTTAGCTCTATTTGTAGTGTAGTGTAGTGTGTAATGTGTAGTGTAGTGTGTACTGTAATGTGTAGTGTAGTGTGTACTGTAATGTGTAGTGTAATGTGTAGCACAATGTAGTGTATAGTGTAATGTATTGTAGCGTGTATTGTGTAGTGTAGTGTAATGTGTAGAGTAGCTTAATGTAGTGTATAGTGTAGTGCAGTATGTGGTGTGTAGTGTAGTGCAGTGTGTGGTGTGTAGTGTGGTGTAGTGTAGTTTAGTGTGGAGTGGAGTGGAGTGGAGTGGAGTGTAATGTGCACAGCAAATTCTCCAGTGTTAAATCTGAGAGTGTTAAATTATTACACTAATAGTGTTAATTTAACACTACTAGTATTGATTTAACACTGGTGAATTTGTTGTGTGTAGTGTAGTGTAGTGTGGTGTGTAGTGTAGATTGTTGTAGTAGTAGTGTGTGTAGTGTGCAGTGTAATGTAATGTGTAGTGTAGTGTCGTGTAGCGTGTAGTGAAGTGTGTGGTGTGCAGTGTAATGTAGTGTGTAGTGTGCAGTGTAGTGTGTAGTGTAGTGTGCAGTGTAGTGTAATATAGTGTGTAGTGTAGTATAGTGTGCAGTGCAATGTAGTGTAGTGTAGTGTAATGTGCAGTGTAGTGTGTAGTGTAGTGTGCAGTTCAGTGTAGTGTAGTATTAAAGAGTTAAAGAGTTAAATTATTACACTAATGTGACGCCCACAAAAGTGTGGTCACATTCATTTTGGTGAATATTTAAATTTTTTGCATATAATGTTTTTATTTTCTGTACTCCTCTGAAGTGTGGTGTGGAATGTATTTAATTTGGGAGAATACGGTCATATTCTCATTATTCATATGTTAATGTTTGGCCAGCAATATGAGCATTTCTAGCTTGGAGACTTTGCCAGTAGGACTAACTCAGCGACAGGGGGGGCAGTGTGACATGGAGAGTTGCCTTACGCACGTTACGCTAAGACCTGCCTCATTATTTCTCTCCTGTTTTCAGGTTGGTAATGTGAAATAATTCTTTAAAGATGTCATAAAAACCATTGTGTTGTGAGCCAGCACTTTTCATGGAATAATTTCCATTAAGATAATCATTTTGTTGCAATATACGCTTCTTTTTGGGACGAGAAAACTACTCTGCCGAGTGTAGCTGGCTAATGGCGCCACAAATTTCTTTTGTTAGAGAATGTCAAGTTAGTATAGGTCACATGAGTCTCCCACCAAACGTTATATGTTTCTTGCTATTTTGTTAGATTTATAGGAAAACGTGTAGAATATAAAAAAAAAATCATTTGATGTGTAATTTTAAAGAAGCAGTGTTAGTACAGAGAATGTCTTGCAGTATACTATTAAACTAATTTTGATACATTTGAAGTGTATGAAAAACATTGAATATTTAAGTGCTAAAAGTACAGTTCATGATTGTATGTTAAATAGAGCTTAGTCACTTAATGTATTAAAATAGTACGCAGCATATGTGATAAAAAGAACAAAAGACATGAACGTGTGGTTAGAAACAATTTCATATCTTTGAATTCAATGTGAAAATTGAAAATATATTTTTGTTTCTATAAAGATACATTGAAGATTAAGTGAATTGAGGGAATAAGACCATGTATGTACGTGAAGAAAATATAATAATTTAATAAAACATAGCTCAAGAGAACTCTGTAACGCTAAGACCTGCCTCCCTGCCTCATTATTTCTCTCCTGTTTTCAGGAATTAACTGTTACTTCGGTGCTGTTATGCAGAACGTGTAACACTAAAAGTGTCAATTTAACACTAATATTGTTGATTTAACACTGGTGAATTTGTGAAGTGTGTAGTGTAGTGTAGCCTGTAGTGTAGATTGTTGCGTGTGTAGTGTAGTGTAGTGTGGAATGTAGTGTAGATTGTTGTGTGTGTAGTGTAGAGTGCAGTGTAATGTAGTGTGTAGTGTAGTGTAGTGTACTGTGTAGTGTGCAGGGCAGTGTACTGTAGTGTGTAGTGTAATACAGTGTGTAGTGTAGTTTGCAGTGTAGTGTAGTGTGCAGTGTACTGTAGTGTGTAGTGTGGTGTGATTGAGGTGCACTGGGCTCATGGGTGTTTCTATATATTTCTAAAGATGTGATTGAATTCCAGCCTTCTGTCCTAAAGCGCTGGGTTGTCCTCGCCTTGCTTGTTGGCTCTTGTACAATGTTTATATTAGAAAATAATAAATTCTGAAAAGTATGAATTAGAAAACAAACGTTTCTGCTGCTTCTGGAGTAAAACTGAGCTAAATATACCCCCGTCGTCCACAGCAGTGACCCCCGTGGGGCAACTGTGAGCAGGCGTGTGATTACATGTCCAGAAAAGTGTGTGTGTGTGTTCTGTACTGTTTATGTTGTTTATTTTCTTTGTTCTGTAACTAGCTCCTGAGGGAGAGAGAGAGAGAGAGAGAGAGAGAGAGAGAGAGATATTTCTGCTGACGTTTTCCATCCTGACAGATAACAGAAGGAGCAAAAAAGTAAACGAATGGAAACAGACACCTTCTCTCTGCCAGAGAGAGAGAGAGAGAGAGAGAGAGAGAGCCAGAGGAGGAGAATGAGAGGAGGAGAGAAAGATTGATAGGGAGGGAGAATACAGAAAGAGGGTGCATAATAGTGAGAGTGTGGGGATAGTCAGAGAGAGACAGACAGACAGATAGATAGATAGAGAGAGAGAGAGAGAGAGAGAGAGAGAGAGAGAGAGAGAGAGAGAGAGAGAGAGAGAGGGCTGAAATACCCTGGGGTGGTGAGTGGACGTTTTTCTGTTGCTGTCCAAACAGAGAGCTGTAAATGCTGCAGAGTTCCGATGCAATCCTCCAGCTGGCCTTACAGCAATGTTCGCACCAACGGCAGCACCTTGACGCAATCAGGGAGCAATAGCTTGGTCCGAAAGGAGACCAAACCGAGCTTCTGGGGTCAGTGTGAATCCTGACCCGTCTTCCAGTCAAAACACTGCTATTGCATTGGGAGTAAAGGACCCTCAGTCCAGCAGCACCAACTCCATAAGCCCCTCCAGTCCTGATTGTGTGTATGGTTGGGAGAAGGCGGAGGAAGTGGACTGGAGGAGGAGGAAGAGAGCAAGGAAGAGGAGGAGTGGAGTAACAAAAGGAGGAATGAGAGCCGTGCAGGAGAGGAAGAGGAGCAGGAGGAAAAGGAAGAGTAAGAGAAAAAAAGAATAGGAGGAGAGCAAGTAGAAGTGGAGGAGGAATAGAAGATGGAGGAGGAGGATAGTAAGAGGAGGTTGAAAAGGAAAGAGGAGTAAGGTCTGGAGGAGGCGGAGGAGAGTAGGATGTGCAAGAGGAGGAGGAGTGGAGGAAAATGAGAGGAGGAAAAGAAAGAGGAAGAGGAATAGGAAGAGGAAGCAAATATGTGGATGAGAGGAGGAGGAAGAGCGTAAGAGGAGGAGGTGTAAAAGGAGAAGAGAAGTAAGGACTGGAGGAGGAGGGGATAGAAGTAGAAGAGGAGGAAGAGAAAGTGGAAAAAAGGAATAGGTTTAGGAAGCGAATGACAGGAGGAGGAGAGGAGGAAGGGAATGGGAAAGAGGAAGAGGAATAGGAGGAAGAAGCATAGGAGTAGAGGAGAGGAAGAGGAGGAGGAATAGGAAAAGGAAGTGGAGAAAGAATGGAGAAGGAGGAAAAGGAGTGGAAGAGGGGTAGGAAGAGGAGTAGAGGAGGAGGAGGAGGAGAAAGCAAAGGAGAGGCTTCGCGTGCAGTAGGAGTGTGAAGGTGTGAAGCAGTGAGACAGATACACAGTGCACATATATTCATTACTCTACAGATAGTACACTGTGCCCAGGGTCTCTCAGCTCTTTCATTGTCTGTGACCACTCATCCAGGGTCGCGGAATCACTGGCCGCAAGATGGGAATACACCCTGGAGGGAGCGCCAGTCCTTCACAGGAAGAACACACACATTCACTCACACCTAGGGCCACTTTTGAGTTGCCAACGTGTGTTTTTGGACCGTGGGAGGAAACCCACGCAGATACAGGGAAAACACACCGAACTCCTCACAGACCGGAATGTCAACCGGAGTAAGGCTCAAACCCACAACCCCAGAACCCTGGAGCTGTGTGACAGTGACACTACTTTCAGCTCAGAGGGGGCTACACTTCTGGAGATGGGGTGAATTTTGAGTTCATGATTCTGATTCTTTCTGCTTTGCACTTTCTAGTTCAGCACTCTGTCCATGCTCTGTGTGTGTGTGTGTGTGTGTGTGTGTGTGTGTGCGCTTTCTTTCTTCTGTCAGTATAAAAGTAGAGAGCAGTATGTGAGTGTGTGTGTGTTTGAAAGAGAAGTCTCCCCGGGGACCAGCAGAGATCGGCCTGAGTAAGAGGCTGGTGTGGAAAGTGGAATGCTGTCATGCATGACCAAACACACACACACCTGTCTTCACCCTGCTGCACGTTCTCCACTCTGACCATCAACAACAGAACGACTCCATCAGAGAACGAGTTTAATTTGAGGAACGTATCATTTTTAACTCAGTTCATAATTCAACCATTTGTAATGACCAGAAAAGAAGAGGGACCCTGCATTTGTTTTTATGGACCCAAACCTGACCAGAGTTCTAGATTTCAGTGGAGAACTGCAGACAATAAACAAACGTTTATATTGTTAAAAGTTAAAGAAACTAAAACAGACAGAAATGTTCTTTTATCACAGTCATAGTCACAGTCACTCCCTGGATGGGCAGAAATACCACCTGCCCCTCATAGTCTAATTAAAGCTAGAACTGTTCTTAGTAGAACAGGCTAGAAATCACAAAGTGGAGTCTAAAAACAGAATTTGAAAGTATGTGTTGTTGTGAGAAATAGAGAGAGAAGAAAAAACACTGGCAATAAACTCAGCAGAAGCTTCCGGAAGATTACAGCAGCATCTGCAATCAAAGAGGATGAAGAGTATAAAGTCTTTAAAGATAAAACAGTGATCGACATTACTTTAATCAGAGAAATGAGAGAGAGAGAGAGAGAGAGAGAGAAAGAGCTTTTAGAGTAATTGGTCAAGTCATTATGAATATCTCTGTATCTCCCACTATTTCTCTCTGTCTCTCTTTGTCTGTTTCTCTCTCTCATCTCTTTTAAATATCAATGTCAATATCTCTCTCTGTGCGTTTCTCTCTATTTGAGGTGATTGTGTGAGTCTGTGATGGAGGGATGAGGGCAGGGTGTTTGCATGAGTCTGTGATTGAGGGATGAGGGCCAGGGTGATTGTGTGAGTCTGTGAGGGAGGGATGAGGGCCGGGGTGATTGTGTGAGTCTAATAATAATAATAATAATAATAATAATAACTACGTTTTATTTCTACTCTAGGACACTACATTAGCAATAAAATGCATAAAATAAGGACAAAAAATAAAAAATGAAAATACATAAAGTATATAAAATCTCAATTCTGACTTTTCTATAAGCCTATTTGAAAAAAATGTGTTTTAAGGCTAACACTGAACATGTGTCTGTGGAGCACAGATGGATGTGATTGACAGGAAAGGGATGGTGTTTATTTATGAACGAAAAACATTTGCATTCACAACGAGACTCTTTCTGACAATTACGCAGCTGTTCACCACAGGAGTGCCCTGATCAGAATTTCAGCAATCAGGAAATTTTACACAGCATTTCACACTCCATTTATAACCAAGCAAACTCGAGAGTAATAACTCTAAATTCTCACATACTGTCTCACATAAACTCAATAAGATCTATATCTAATAACTCTGCATTTATTACAGTCAGAAACCAAACTTTTAATGGTACCACTTTAAAATAGGTCTATAATTCTAAAGGTTTATAAATGATTTAAAACATCTTGTTTATTACGTTTATTAATTTGGATTTAAACACCTTAATTATTAATTGTTCATTAATAATAATTTGTAATACAGAGATAGGTTGTGCAACAGGAACCTCTTTTGTCTAATACTGAAAGATTCAGGACTGCAAAAATCAAAATAAAGAATAAGCTCAGACAGTCATTTCACATGTAAATATACAAAACAGTATCAGTGATGTATAAAAAGACTCTTGTTGGTGGTTAATTTATTAAAGGGTTAAACTTATTAATGAATATATGCTGGAGCTAACAGAGTTCATGTCAACTGATGGAGCAGACAATGTCAGTTGTCAGGTCAGGTCAGGACATCTGGCAAGATCTGAGCTTTAACTGCGTGGATGTATGTAGGTTGACTATGTGGCAAACAATAGATTACCCATTAAAAGCTTGGACACACCCACTCAGGGAGGGTTTCCTTTGTTTTGGGTTATTGTCCACATATTGTGGATGTACATTACCAGTCAAAAGTTTCTTCTCATTCAATGTTTTTTCTTTGTTTTTAATATTTTCTATGTTGTAAATGAATATGGAATACATTATAACTATGAAGAAACATATATGGAATTATGTAGTAAACAAAAAAAGGGTTCAACAAACCAGAATATGTTTTAATACTTCAAAGTAGACACCTTTTGCTTTGATGACAGCTTTGCACACTCTGCTTTCTCTCAATCGGCTTCATGAGGTCGTCACCTGGAATGGTTTTCAGTGAACAGCTGTGGCCTTGTCAATTTGTAGAACTGCCCGCCTTCTTAATGTGATTGAGACCATAACTTGGGTTGTGCAGAGGTAGGGCTGGTACACGGTTCAATAAAGTGAATAGCCCTATTCAACCAATGACTAATGAGATGATGTGTCCAAACTTTTGATGGGTACTGTAGGTCACTGTTGCCCTTGCTATTAGTGTTATAACTAATTATTAATGGCTTTTAATGGATTGACAACATAATAAATAATAGTTCCTTTTTAATTTTAATTATTCAAATCCCTTGTGTTTATAGTTTCTCTGAGTGAAAATACATTAATTAATAAAGAAATGTCACGCCTTTGTCTAGGGATGCATAAATATTATTTTTTCCAACTGAGTATGAGTACACGTATGTGTGTTGTTGTACTTACCGATACCAATACTGATACGTAGAATTAAGCAATCAGGAGCTTTGTGTAATTGTGTAGTTATTAATTAAAACATTTTTGTTTAATTAAAAACTTTAATGTTAATTTCTGGAACTGTCCATTTTTTATTTAGCATTTTCCCACATTATACCACCAATAATTTGAATTTCCCACTGGGATCAATAAAGTATCTATCTATCTATCTATAAATTAATAACATGAGGCAACAAGCTCTGGATATACATTTGCAAAGTGGTAAGCGTCTTTGGTAAGTTTCTGTTATACAGTAACGGCTGGGAATTTCGTACTTGGGCTCTAAAACATCAAGAAGGTGCAGAAATCCTTGGTTGTCGATGACCAAAATGGTTGATCATCAAGAACAAATATACTAGGTAAGAGATAGAGCGATATGGGCAAAAATGTTATCACAATAAGTTTTTCTATATTCATTAATCTCAATATTTATCACAATATTAGCATTTTAGACATTTTTATTATCCAAACATAACCTATATAACCTATACATAGTATGCGCTCAAATTCACAAGGGAACATTTCACTGGAACAATAACACAATTTACTTACCACATAATTTTCTTCCCATGAGGGAAAGTTTCTGCACTTTTGACAGGGGGTTGCCATACCAGACAATATACACCCCAAAATAAAGTGAACAGGAGACTATAACATATTTTATTTATATTGTTATATTTATAATACATACACACAAGTTCTTGAATTAAACATATTATAGTCTTGCTTACATTCTTATGTTCATGCGGTCGCCTACGTTCATTTACCATAATAGCATGAGTGTATGCGCCTGATAACACAGCTGGCCATGTTAAGTGGGAATAGAAATGACAGTTTATTGAACTTGTGAAATATTTTCAGATCACCAACATTTTGAGTTGTCTGCTCATTAGCGCATCAACATGCACAAGGCACAAGGTATCGATTGTTGGTATTGGAGTCTTATTTGTGATTACGAGTATGTGTAAATGAACATGGTATCAGGCAAATACCCGATACCAGCATCAGTATTCATGCATCTCTACCTTTATCCCTGTCGTGTCCTAGTCATGTTATATGATTTGTTTGTTGTGTCATGTGATGTCTGTTTCCCATGTGTCTTTAGGTGTGTTGGATTTAACCTGGTGCTGCACAGGCCGCTCTACGTCTGGCTTTATGCAGTGCTGGTTAGTTTTTTGTCCAAGTTGAACCAATACCACCAAAGCATCACAAAAACAAATGTCATTATTATCACACGAGTGCAAGGATGCTCTCCACAAGCTGCATGAGCCCAAAGATTGTGTGATGCAGACCGAGCTTCCTCCCCACAGGCTGGAATCTCCACTCTTCCTTCTAAATATAAATCCCCTTTGTTCCTCTTAAAGACACTGTGTGTACTCTAATAATACAATGCTGTCTCATAATGTGAGTTTATTTACTTTACTATCTTAACTATAATGTGTTTCATGTCATGAAATGCCATGAGAGCTGCCAGAGGTCACGTGGGCTGCAAATGGCACTGTCAGTCTTGTTGCCGTTTTTCTACCCTCCCTTCCCTACTTCAACTGGCTACTCTCGCTGACAACTAGGGGGAAGGCGCAGTTCATCACCATCAAGCCTATTGTCTCTAACTATTTCTCAACATACAAATACAAATACGTGAATTTCAAACCGCTGTACTTTGTAGTACAGACTGGGCAAGTTCAAATTGTGAGTACAAATTCCTGAGGACATTCTGCAGTTGGAACGTTGTTGTACTTGATGATTCACCATCTCATCACACTGAGGTTGGTGCGAAATATATTCTGGGATACCTGACCCTCTCAAGTCTACAGAAGTCCTGTCTCAATGCACATCCGGGTATTTGGACTGTACTTAGCTAGATGTAGACTTTTAAATGGAACAGTATTTGGGCTGCGACTGATGACGTTTCCCAAGTCGACAAGAAAACAATACAATCAAGAACACACACTGAGAAACAGCCCCTGTTTGGTCCTAGTCATTTGACTTTTGTTAATCATTTAAATTTTGCTTAATAAAGCTGTGCTAGCTTAATACGACACTCTACATCCTCACTGACTATAAACTAAGTTTAAAACTTGAAATCTCTAAAATGCAACTTCACAAATGAAGGACAATGCAAATATTTTAATTTAAAATCCATTTAAAGGAACACTATGTAGTATTTTTACCTTAAAATTACAGCTTCTAAATGATTGTGATGTTCCACTGAGCTGTAATAGGAAGAATAGAGTCTCTGTGGCTGCTACATTGCAGGTTCTGCTGGTTTACTGCACTAAGCAACTTCTGAATCTTGGGGCAGAGGACTCTCGTGAGAAATGGGTAATGCTTAATGGCACATAGCTCACTGGAAGATGGGTGCTTCGCTACAAGAACAATCTAGCTCCGTATTCCCAGTACGGTCATTATATGGCAGAGAGAGCCAGGAGGAGAAAAAGAGAGAGAATTTTGATTTATTTATTTATTTTTAATGTTGATAACAGATAACATACAAAATAGGGAAATGGGTATTATTTTTATTGCAGGATTAGAAATGAAAAAAAAACAATTAATAAAAGGTACACAGACCTTGGAGCAGTATTTGTTGCCCTTTTTTCAAGTTTTGCATTGTTAGTTAGTATTAAGTTTTGTTGATGAAAGTGTTATAATCAGTTTTTGCGACTTTAGCTGGATTAGCTCACTGTTTCATGTTACGCAACGATTCTTGTAACATGTGCTTTTCTCTGATTGCTGTGTGGATTAAATGACTAAAGTTACACTTTGCGTCGGTGGACAGTGTTAAAATCAGGTTTTTGAGAGTTACTGATGAATGAGGGCGAGTTGTGAGATTTGCTGACTGTTAATGTTACACAGTTGGTTCTGGTAATAAGTGCTTTACTGTCAGTTGCTGTGCTTATAACGGCTAGTGTACCACCAAATTGTGAATAAAAACTGAATGCAATGATGTGGAGATGGCAAATGTCAATATTTTATTCAGAATAGAACATAGATGACAGATCAAAAGTTTAATCTGAGTAAATGTAACATTTTAAAGGAAAAATATGTTGATTCAAAATTTCACATGTCAACAAATCCCAAAAAAGTTGGGGCAAGTAGCAATAAGTGGCTGGAAAAAGGAAATTGAGCATATAACGAACAGCCAACTAACACTAATTATGTCAATTGACAACATGATTGGGTATAAAAAGAGCTTCTCAGAGTGTCAGTGTCTCTCTGAAGCCAAGACGGTAAGAGGATCACCAATTCCACCATTGTTGCGCTGAAAGATAGTGCAGCAATATCAGAAAGGTGTTACCCAGCATAAAATAGCATATACTTTTAAGTTATCATCATCAACTGTGCATAACAGAGAATCTGGAACAATTGCTGTGCGTAAGGGTCAAGGCCGTAAAACTCTACTGGATGCTCGTGATCTCCAGGCCCTTAAACGTCACTGCACCTCAAACAGGAATGCCACTGTCAAGGAAATAGCAGAATGGGCTCAGGAATACTTCCAGAAAGCATTGTCAGTGAACACAATCCACCGTGCCATCCGTCGTTGCCAGCTGAAACTCTACAGTGCAAAGAGGAAGCCATTTCTAAGCAAGCTCCACAAGCTCAGACATTTGCACAGGGCCAGGGGTCTTTTAAAATGGAGTTTGGCAAAATGGAAGACTGTTCTGTAGTCAGATGAGTCACGATTTTAAGTTCTTTATGGAACACTGGGACGCCATGTGATCCGGACCAGAGAGGACAAGGATAACCTAAGTTGTTATCAATGTTCAGTTCAGAAGCCTGCATCACTGATGGTATGGGGTTGCATGAGTGCTTGTGGCATGGGCAGCTTGCACGTCTGGAAAGGCACCATTAATGCAGAGAACTATGTTCAGGTTCTAGCACAACATATGCTCCCATCTAGACGTCATCTCTTTCAGGGAAGACCTTGCATTTTTCAACAAGATAATGCCAGACCACATTCTGCAGCAATCACAACATCATGGCTACGTAGGAGAAGGATCCGGGTACTGAAATGGTCAGCCTGCAGTCCAGATCTTTCACCTATAGAGAACATTTGGCACATCATAAAGAGGAAGGTGCGACAAAGAAGGCCCAAGACAATTGAACAGTTAGAGGCCTGTATTAGACATGAATGGGAGAGCATTCCTATTTCTAACCTTGAGAAACTGGTCTCCTCTGTCCCCAGATGTCTGTTGAGTCCTGTAAGAAGAAGGGGGGATGCCACACAATGGTAAAGAATGGCCTTGTCCCAACTTTTTTGGGATTTGTTGACGCCATGAAATTTTGAAACAACATATTTTTCACTTAAAATGATACATTCTCTCAGTTTAAACTTTTGATCTGTGATTTGTGTTCTATTCTGAATAAAATATTAGATGTTGGCACCTCCACATCATTGCATTCAGTTTTTATTCACAATTTGTTTAGTGTCCCAACTTCTTTGGAATCCGGTTTGTACACTTTATGCTTGTAATAACATGGTCCAGTGTGTCTTATGAGCTGAGGCCCAGAGAGCCATTCGGTACTTTTGTAAACATCACTTGGTGAGTAAGTGAGAGAGAGAGAGAGAGAGAGAGAGAGACATGTGCGTGTGTATTTCTGTGAGTGACAGGGTGAGTGTGTGTTAGTAGTGACAGAATTTGCACAAGTGTAGCGGGTCATTTCAAGAAAAAAAATAAAGAAAAATCTTGATCATTAATTAACCACATTATAATGCCACTGATGCACTAGTTGAAATAGCATTATGGTAGCAGAGGAAACCTGATTATTGATGAATGTAAAGTAAGCCTGCAGAAAATGCCAGTTAAAATGTTAGAGCTGACTGAATTGATGTGTATGTTCTTTCCTGACGTTATGACTGTATATTTTGTAGATACCTGTTAATAATGAGTTAATATTTGTTCACAACTCAGTTTTGTTTTTCTACTTGTAGGTGGATATTTGACTTCTTTTTTGTAAAAGCAGCAGATCCTTGTAGCTTTGCTTAATGTGTACCTCACCAAAGAGGCAATTACCCCTAGATCCCCCTGGTTAAAGCTTAGCCCCCTAATCATTCATTTGTAGTTACAGCCCTGTCCTTTCTTAAGTGCATTTGTAATGGGATTTTTCACACAAAGTGTTTTCATAACTGTGCCCTGTTCACTAGTAATGTCTGAAAACATATTGGACAATTTTCATTACACTCAGTCCCACAGTGCATTGCAAAACCTAGTTTACAACTGATAAAACACTGTGTTGTTTAGTAGAATCCTGCATGAGATTGTGAATAGTGCACTTCATAGTGAGTAGGGAATAGTGAGTAGGGAGCCATGGGATACTCTGGTTTGTTCTGACTTCACCGGTTTAGGTGACCCAGGTCACAGGTGTTATAATTATGTTCTAATTATTTATTATAGTGATAATAATAATATAAAGTAATAATGATCAGTGCACCCTTATTTATTATTTTTTCACAAAACCCCAATGATACAGTAGATATTGGAGTAGTTTATTGAAGTTCATTAATTAAACAAATACAAATTTCTCTCTGCTCCTTGACTTTCTCTTTTCTTTTGGCATGTTCTGTTCACAGTAGTTGTAACACCCAATACACATAACGGTAATCTTTAAAATGAACAGATATCATTTAAGTCAGTGATTGTGTAAAATGTAAATGCTATATTAGTAACCATGACAGCTTTCTGAAGTGAACAGGTCTCAATAGCACTCCCTTATAAACAATAATTTACTGAAATAATCTGAAGTAATGTGAACTGAAGTAATGTGTTCTGCTTCAACTTCATTTACTGTGTATTTACCTCAGACCAGTGTCATTTAACACCACGGGAGACAAACAAGAGATAAAAGGGTTTGTTTATAGATGAACATTATATTCCTACAGTTTAATAAACTGCTAGTTGCTCATTAAACAAAGGAAACATTCAAGTACATTTTCCTTCTTAATATTTGTATCAATAATGATTTGATGTTAAGTAGACTATGTTTAAAACTAGAGCTATATTAGGGTCAAAAGTTTTGTTCATTTGAAAAAAAAAACATTTGAAACTGAAAGTTCAAATATTTAGATTGAACTTTGAAACATTGTATTCAAAATAAAAATATTTTTTTATTTATTTTTATTTTTGATATTTTTTCAGTTTTTCAAATTTGGATTTGATTCAGTTATTTAAGATTTTGAATAAATAATTTATTTTTGTTTTACATTTTCATATATATTTTGATATTTGAAGTCTTATATTTTTCAGTTGCAGATTTTATGTTTTCAGATTTAGATCTTATTTAGATCTTTAGTTTCATCTTTTTTTCGGTCACAGATCTTAGTTTCACTTTCACAGAGGACCTTCCTCACTGTTGACTATGAGAAATATCACTGAACACACATGTTATACGCAATATTCAGTGTTAAACATTGACTTTAGTGACAAAGTCCTTTATAGTGAGCTCTTTTTGACAACATACGGCACCAATTGCAGTAAAAGAGCTATAAACTCTGTCAGAGTGCATAATTTCACAGCCACACTGTAGTTTCCCAGCACTTTGCCGGCACCGGCATCCGCTCAATCAGGACAAGCTGCAGTGAACCGGTAACGAATCTGAATAAGCTCCTTACTCCCCAGGTTCTTAGTCTGATGTTCCGTTCCACCTTAAATTGTGCTTTAAATTAAACTGGTTCTGTTGCTGATGGACATCTCCTGATTAACCCCTTCAGTTCATCTGGGGCTGTTGGCGGTACTCAGTCTGTGATAAGGATTCTGAGGGATTCCAGGTCAGATTCGCAGAAACACAGAGTGGAACGGAACCGCGGCAACCGGGTTCTGCTTGGCTGCCACTCTCAGCTCTGCAGTCACAGTTTCTTCTCCAAACAAAGCAGCATTTGAGAGCCGCATTGATTTCCTGATTATTCTGGAGGACTCTTATCGACACTCCTTCCTCCGGGCGCTGGTTTCTGCCTTAAACAACAAATCGCTGAATCCACAGAAAAAAATCTGTGCGATTTTCGTTTCTCATGGCGGACTTTAGTCACAGTCGTCGGAATTAATTTGGAAGAATGTTTGTGATCCAGAGGTGCTGCTAGAGTTTAAACCCCTCAGTGTCACTGCTGGACTGAGCATAGTCCTCCAACCAAAAACATTCAGCCAACAGCTTCCTGTGTCCACTGAGGATGGCCAACAAAAACTGTGCAGCAAAAAGCTTCTGATTTTACATCTACAAGGTGGACCAATGAGTTAGGAGTGTCTATCAGAGTGGACAGTGAGTGGACACAGGGTTTTAAAAACTCCAGCAGCACTCTGATCCACTTGTACAACACAGAACACACTAACACACCCCCGCCATGTCAGTGTCACGGCAGCACTGAGAATGATCCACCACCCAAATCATACCTGTTCTGTGAGGGTCCTGACTTTGAAGAAAAGTGAAAGGTTTCAACAAATTATGCAGAGCAACAGATGTTACAGTGTGTAACTGTAGAACTACAAAGTGACCAGAGTGGACATTGGAGCTGAGGGGGGGGGGGGGGGGGGGTCAGTGTGGGAACAGTGGAGCTGAGAGAGGAGAGAATCTGAGTCTGTCTAGTCAGGTTCAAATGTTTTGCTCTCTATCTGTTTTAAAATACACAGAAGTATCAGACCTCGTTAATGTTTATGAGGCTGAATGCAATCAAATCTTCACTGCAATGTTCCAACATCTCATATAAAGTCTTTTCAAAGTGAAGCAGAAAAGGGATCATGAGGTTGACCATAGGTTAGGTGCAGTGTCTGCAGAGATGTGGCCACTGTACTGGAGCATTGTGGTGAAAAGAGTGCTGGGCCATTAAGTAAAGCTCTCAATTTACCAGTTGGTCTACGTACCCACTCCCACCTATGGTCATGAGCTCTGGGTAATTACTACACCTGATAAAGAAGCCTCCTGGCCACTGGAGGTATACCAGGCACATCCAAATGGAAGGAGGCCCCAGGGTAGACCCAGGACATGCTGGAGGGATGATAAATCCCGACTGGCCTGGGAACGCCTGGGGTTCCCCCAGGAGTACCTGATGAAAGTGCGGGGACAGAGATGCCTGGGCATGTCCCTGAAATGGATTAAGCAGAAAAGATGATGATGATGATGATGATGATGATAAAAGTGATACTGAACACACTTAATTGTGGTGAATACATAAATGTGTAATGTCTGTGATGTTGTGTGAATGCTTAGTTTGCTGATGTGGTAAGGAGTGTGTGCTGATGTACTTGAAAGGCGGTGTTAACGAATTTGTGTGGGGTGTGTTTGTGTTAATGTGCGGTTTAAGAAGAAGTGATGTGCGGTGGATGTTTTACATGCAGCGGAGAGAAAGATATTGATCCCTCCTGAGATCTCGGAGCCACCAGAACATCTCCATCCTGCAGTTTAATCATCAGAGCCTCGTTCAGCATTCAGCCAACGTCTCCACCTCATCGGAATAATCACCTCGGAGGGGTAACTGAGGCTAAACACTAACGCTAACGCCCTCCAGTGACCTTCAGACAGCACACAGGAGAGAGAGAAGCTCAGTGGAACACGGCCTGATGTTAAGAGTTATAATATCAGCTAAATTAAATATTACACAGGATCCAAACATATTCTGTCCTTTCTCTCGTCTAAAACATTCCAGTGTCCCTACTCTACTCAACTCTACTCATCTTTTCTTCTCCTCCATCAGGTAAATTTGCTCATGGTCCTGGAACCAGGTTCTTTTTTAGACCCCGTTCTCTGGTTCTGTGCGAGCAGAGTAGGGATTAAATTGTGACATGTAAAATAGTCGTCACATGCAATCCAGATGTCCAGCACAAACTCGTCATCTGTAAAATCTCCAGCTACAGCAGAGAACATATATGTTTTATCTGACTGCGCCTCATTAAATTACACTGTGTTTTTCTGAAAATCTTCAAATGCTCCTTGAATCAGTGGCCAACGAAAGAATCCAGCGAGAGCTGGACGCTACAAGAAGGACGGAACAAACTCATAATCTGTCTGAACTGATGACGGAGATGTGTTCAGTCCCAAACAACAACAACAACTCGCTAATACAGGATGAATAAACTAGACTTAATGTTACGTTGTTGTACTTTTCCTGGTTTTGAGACGACACCGGATACGTTTCAGGGAGGAGCTGTAGAAGTGAAAAACCGACCAGTGAACCAAACAGAGAGTAGAATCAAGCAGAGTAGGGACCATGCAGTGGAACACCAATTGACACTTCACATATAGCAGCACTTTAAAACAAGGCTTATCTGGTTTCAAACTCTTTTTAAAAACCTGAGGATATTTCTTCCCGATTTGTTGCTCTCCAGCTGGTTTGTATTGGAAACCAATCTAATGTGTTTACAAAGCCCCAGTGTCTGTAAATGGGTAAAACAACAAAGTGTCTTGGTCCGGAATGCTAGACTTTTTCCCTCTCTGCTCACGCCAGAGAAACGACATCTGGAGGTTTTTCGACAATGGAGAGAGCTACAAACATTCAAAAGCATGAGCAGAGATGAGTATGTTGCTCTTTTCCTGCTCCATAGGTGAGTAATGTTGAATTATTTTTTATTCCACTTAATGTGGAAATGTCTCCAAACTTGGGAGACGGCTAACTGCATTACCGAAAGTGCTACAAAACTAAACAGCTCGAGTTACAAATGAGATTCTGTGGTAATTAAAACTGTGAATAAAAACTTACTGACAAGTTCAACTTAAGCCACGTACAAACTACATGTTTTCTCCTCAAACACAACGTTCGAACTTGAAAGACGCAACAACCCAGAGAAAACTTTGATTTCCCACAATCTTAGACATGCCCTTTAACTTTAAATATATTTAAAACATGCCCAGTGCCCAAGTGTCCACAGCAGTTTTCCAGTATATTCCTAGAAGGGACCAAAAGAGAGTAACAGCACTGAAGAGAAACATGCCTTTGATTAATGCCCTCCGTTCATGAAGAATGTTGGATGAACACTCGTCCTCGCAGTTCGTTTGTTAAAAGATTAAACTATAAACACTGTTAAATTACAGGCTCTTCTGTAATTTAATTTCAGCAAATGGCTTTTACATTGACAGTAAATGAATAAACATAATAATATGTGGCTAACTGGCTTTTAAAGGAGGCTTGGGACTTTCACAGCGTCCTTTTCTTTTCTGTTTCTTCAGCCGAGACTTTCACGCTCGAGTCGATAAAAGTACCTGAGAAAAAGAGACAGAAAAAGAAAAGGCAGAGAGTTCAAATGTGTCTCTGAGCTGAAGAGAAGGCTGAGATGCTTTTGACAGAGACATGAAGATAGCTTCAGTTCTCTGAGCTCCTGTCGCTCCGGGGCATGGCCTCGAACCTCGTATCAGCCGAGAGCATCCCTGGAGAGCCAGGCCATTGTGTCTGTAGATATGAAAAGAAATTAACTCAGAATAAAGAGGGATGCTGAAAGGATGCTGGGAGAGGTCAGTGCTTTTCTGGAAACAGCTGTCAGTGTCTCTGAGGATCAGTTCGATCACAAAATCAACCACACCCCATTTTATTTTCCACCTCAAACAGCAGTGGATCAGAAAAAAGACACCTGAATCTCTTCTTCACAAAGTTTTCTTCTACACAAGTTTATTACTTTTGTTTTAACTCTGCAACTGGAAATAAACCTTCATTATAAATAATTCACCACAATTCTATACATAGCCTTAATGTCTAGGAGTGGGCTGGATGTCCATATAAGGAGTGGTAGGTATGGCTGTATGCCCATATAAGGAGTTGTGTGTGTGGCCGTATGTCTATATAATGGCCATATACCCACCACTATTGGAGTTACTGTATGTACAGGATGACTTTAGTATTTTTAGACGTAGAAACTTTGAGCAGCTATGTAGGCTTAGTGAGTGTGTGTGGGTGTGTATAAGGATTAGTGTGACCCTCAAAAAGAGTGAGAGAAATTGAAGGAGTGAGAGAAAGAGAGGTAGATCGAGAGGGAGAGAGAGAGAGATCTTCACCTCTCTGTCACCGAACAACAAGTCGATCAAAGAAAAGGAGAGCAGCTGCACTCTGTCAATACTCTATCAACAAATGCCTGCTGGAGGCTGCTGTTTGGGCTTGATCCCGGATAATAATGATTTCCAGTGTGTGTGTGTGTATGTGTGTGTGTGTGTGTGTGTGTATCCTCCCTAGAGTTTTCCTCATTGGTGGCAGGTATTAATCCCCTTCACTTCCACTCTGCCAACATCTGAATTGGCGTGAATTACAAAACAACGCTCTGTAACAAAAGACCAAAGTATAAAGGCCATTATACAAATTGTGTGCTGCCTTTATTAAGCTTTAATAAGCAGTGGTTTTTAATAAAGAGGACAATGTGTTATTATTGCAATGAATAAATTATTAAATATGTTGCTGAATGGGGCAGAACTGTGGCGCAGCAGGTAGTGTCGCAGCTCCAGGGACCTGGAGGTTGTGGGTTCAAGTCCCGCTCCAGGTGACTGTCTGTGAGGAGTTTGGTGTGTTTTCCCCGTGTCCGCATGGGTTTCCTTTGGGTGCTCTGGTTTCCTTTCCCGGTCCAAAGACACACGCCGGTAGGTGGATTGGTGACTCAAAAGTGTCCATAGGCTTGAGTATGTGAGTGAATGTGTGAGTGTGTGTCACACTGCGAAGGACTGGCGCCCCCTCCAGGGCCTTGTTCCCAATAATTCCGGCTTGGCTCCGGACCCTCCATGACCCTGAACTGGATAAGCGCTTACAGACAATGAATGAATGAATGAATGTTGCTGAGAACTTATAACACACTTAAGCCTTAACAAGATGGCTGCAATGAATTGCAAGATTGTTCCTGCAGAATGGAGTTGTCACAGGTAAATACAGCATTTTCCAGTGCAGTGATAATACCATTATAAAGCCTTAAAAAGTAAGCTGGTAATAAACCAGTTGCTTTTTACAGTGTTATTAAACAATAATTTATGCCTCATCCTGACCATGTGAAACACACTTAAATCCAGCTACAAAATCAATATAGCTACTTATATACTATACTGTATTATGAAAAAAAATTCCCTGTTCAGATATTAATATGTGAATCTGGACCCCACCAACACACACACTGTGAAACAAACCACCTAGTCAGTTTCCTGTGTGCTGCATAAGTCAGAAAACATGGTTTAGAATTAGTTTAGAATTGTATGCCCCCCGTCTGAGTCTGTCTACCCACAGAACTGGACCCACGTTTATGTGAGCGTGCAAAGATGATGTTAAACATAGCAAAACAGACTCCAGAGAAATAATAGCGCTAAATAAAAAAGGGAAAATGAGAAAGGAGAAGAAAGAGAACCAAGTGAAAATAGCTAAATCCCATAGATTCTGCTCCTTGCTCCTCTCCGCTGTGTGCCTAGCTTGGGGTGAACAGTGAGCGACTTGTTTATCTCATTATCATATAATGGAACAGGTGCTAAAAGCAGGCGTTTTGAACAGTGCTGTTTAGACAGGGCGAAAACAATGCTGTGGGGCTTGTGGGGTTTTAACCAAAGCAAGTCACAGATGTTTCATTAAGAACCAGAACTGTGTTCCAGTATGGAGAAGGAGGTGTCAATGTCCCTGGTGATCCCAGAGAAAACACACAATTTAGTTTCTTTAAAATGTATTGTTCTTGACTGAGAATCATTGTTGTAAATAAGATATGTCAGGTTTAATGGTTTTTGAAAAGTTCAACATCCCTCTGCAGTTGTTTTAAATGTATTTAGACTAATATTAATTATTTTAGTCCTGTCACATTTATTTTTACTTTTTGGAGTAAACCTTAGAGACCATGAAATCAAATGGGGCATATTACACTCCCCTGAGGAACTCCACTAACTTTATTACACCTGCTGTTTGTATGTGACCTGCTGAAATGTAGATTCGATTAGTCAGGCTTAAACCTAATTCAGTTAATGCTCTTGTGATGTTCAATTAGAATCAAAACCGTGAGAGGCGTAACTTCAGTTGAGTCCATCATCAGCCAGAGAATTGCATGAAAAAATCTGTTGACCAAATAAATGAGGTCCACCAGAGCTTTCAGCAAAAGTTAAACAAACCTGAAACACAGCTGTTCAAACCTAGAGCTGGGAACTGACAATTAAACCCAACAAACCCCACAAACGTCAGGATTTCTGTAAATAATCCAGTAAATAATCCCTGTATTGATAACAGCTGGCACCACGAGGAGATGATGTCCTTTTCACTGTTGAAAATAGTTTGAGAAAAATAATAACTGCACAAAAACAGCTTCACTATATAAAAGGCGGCATGATGAAAATACATATTTCTTTTTATACCCCCTGGTAATTCATTATAAGTTATTCTTAAATAAAAGGTCCTGAATTCCGTAAAAGTGGCTTACATGTTTACACATCCATTCAGACACTTACAAGACTAAACCCCGAGTTACATGGGACAAGGCTGTTTTGTTTTCATTAGTTTTGGGGGATTTCGTTATTAAAATGAGATTAAACCCAGGATTATTCACCGGTTTCTAGATGTTTTTAGAGAAATGGCGTACTTTCATTTTACTTATTTACTGAATGGTTTGAATGAATAAAGCACTTTCTCTAAATAAACGTTAAATTCTCCAGAAACTGTCAATAATAACCCAGAGGATAGAAAAATCAAGAAGGAGATCTCTTTAATATCTCATTATATTCTCTTAGACAACAATGAGGTCCGTTTGAAAGACAAAGGAAACTGTAGCATACTTATCCCACTGCTCAAATGTGTCTCAGGAGATAAAGACCTCAGTAATCTCATACATCTCCTGTATAGTGTTCAGATTTGCCAGATGAATTCAACCTTACTCTCTCATTTATCTCCTTTATATTTTGCCATGTCTTATGTCTCCTTTTGTCTCATTTGTTTTCTCCAAAGAAATTTTGAGAGAATCACCATGCCATTGCAGCGCAGCCTATGCGCTGAGCCATTGCAGAGCAGCCTATGAGCATTAACCTGTTCCTCTGGGAAGGCACCATTGGAACAGAGTTAAAAGAAACTCAGCCCAGACTGAGCAGAACAATGAGGACACTTTTTGTTTCTCTGAAAGGGCTTTGTCTTCATATGTCTTTTTATCAAAGGACTCAGGGACGAGGTGCACCTCTCAAGCCTGTCCTCAGGTTTTGTCTTTGGCTGTTGGCTCGTCTGAGATGGGAGGTGAGAACAGACAGCTGGAATTAATCGGACGGCCAAGGGGCGTGTAATTCTGGTGTGCCATATTGATCGGCTGGTTAAGTATGCGAAACATTTGTTGCACTTTGAGCAGAAGCACATCTGGGAGAATGGGCAATGGCTCTTTGATTAATAGAAACCTCCACAGCAGAGTCAGCACCATCCACATCCAAACTCCTCCTGACATCTTTACACCAACTTCCAGACCAACACAGACCAGCCAAAGCATTCATATTGCATCCTCGTTTCTACACTCACTCTTGCTCCTTCACTGCATACTTAGCCCCCTTTCTGCCTCTTATTTAATAGTCTGGACACCCACAAGATTCACACAAAGCAGGAATGATTTGGATGGTGGATCATTTTCAGCACTTCAGTGACACCAATGTGGAGGTGGTGTGTTAACGTGTATTGTCCTGGTACGAATGATTTTTTAAATACCACAGTGTAACTGCGGGACTGAGAACAGTCCACCAAACAAAAATATCCAGTGTCCTGTGTCCACTGAGGAAAGACTAGAGGATGACCAACACAAAGAGAAGATGTAGATTAGCTTAGACAGGTATGATATACACTCAACATGTAAGTTGAAGGTGTGGTAGAAGAGCTGAGCTTCCATCAGATTAACAAATAAGTTATTTCACTTATTTTTTTCCCTTTTTGCTCCAGGATTTTAGCAGCTGTTTTTTGAGTTCTTTGAGCAAATAACAAAATTTAAACAAAGATTCATATAAAATTTATTATTTAAAAAAGGAATTTTAGAAATAGCAAAATCACCTGCATAAGTATATATTTTTAAATATAAATAAAAACAATATAAATAATAAATAATTAAAAAAATTATAAATAATAAAACTCTTTAAGCTTACGAAGCTTACAGCAGACTACGAAGCTTACAGCAGACTTTGGGCGTTAAACTGCTGGATGTCCAAGTGGTGTTCCGAAAATCAAGTGGGCTTTATAGACAATTGGCTATGTTTTGAGGGCAAGCCTGGTCTTATAGTTAGGGATGGTATCCACCCCACGCGGGAGGGTGCTGCCTTACTTTCTTGCAGTATAGCACATAGTCTTTTAGTTAGTCAGCAGAGTAGTGTAAACATCTGCTGACAATCCAGAGCCGGGACCAGGCCGCAGACAGACAGACTAAACCGACCGTCTGCGAACTGTCTTGAGACGTCACCCAGGTTCAACTGTATTGAGACTGTGTCTTTCCCCCGAACTAAATGTAAAAGTAGAAAAACAAAATCAGCCTGTTTCAGCAACCTAATCAATATTAAATCATACACAACACCTAGCAGCAACACCTCAGAACTAAAATTTGGGTTACTCAACATAAGATCACTAAACTCAAAAGCACTCATCGTAAATGATATTATAAGTGATCATAAATTCAATGTTTTCTGTCTCACGGAAACGTGGGTTAAACCAAATGAATATTTAGCACTAAATGAAGCCACCCCCCTAGGCTATAATTATGCACATAGCCCAAGAATATCAGGCAAAGGAGGTGGAGTATGTGTAATTTACCAAAATACCCTAGAAATTAGTCTTAAACAATGTGACACCTTCTCTTCTTTTGAGGTTCTCTCCACTATTATTACAAATCCGGTCACAAAAAAGGACGCATTTTTATTATGCAACATTTACAGACCACCAGGGCCTTACTTAGAATTTCTGAAAGAATTCAGCGATTTTGCTACAAACCTAGCGGTGTGCAATCATAAAGTTATAATTGTAGGAGATTTCAATATCCATTTTGAGAAGGAAAGTGACCCACTAAAAAAGGCATTTACCTCAATCTTAGACTCTATTGGTATTACTCAAAATGTAACAGGGCCTACACACTACTGCAGCCACACTTTAGACTTAGTTCTGACACTAGGTCTTAACATTGACAAAATTAATATCTTACCGCAATCCTCAGCAATCTCCGATCATTACTTAATTTCATATGAGCTACGTTTTATCCATAATATATGTAAGAACCCTCGCTATTCTACAAGGCTGTGATGATGTACAGTACCTGTGACACATCACCAAGAGAAACCATTATGTATACTTACCTGTACTTACTCACCTGCATACGGGTCATGTGAGAGGGAAAAGAGTACTATCTCTTGATGCTGAGTTTTACTTACCTGGTTGAATCCATTCTCCACAGAGGGAAGGGGGAACTAGCATCTAGAAGAGGGAAAATATATTATCTAATAAATATTGATATTATGAATGAACGTTAAACATGCCATGGCTGTAACTGAATCTTGGTACAGTTGTTAGTTCATTGTTAATTTTTATTGTGTATGAAACTTGTGTCCAAGATACTTTAACTTATACCTCTTCAGGGAATGGTATATTCTAAGGGGCGGGGCTACCTATATATATACCACACAGGGGTAAAAGAGGGGGGACTCTGCTAGACCGTAGCGAGAGGAGCATAACCTAAGGGCATAATAAGACTCAATTGATTTAGTTGTCTTTATCCTTTTTGTCTCTGCTTATAGAGAATTTTGTTTTGTTAATTTTTTTGTTCACAAGGAGCGCGCGTGTATATATATTGTAAATATTAATTTAAAGTCTGGTGTGTAAATAAAGGTGGAAGGGAACCAAAAATCGAACCTCTCTGTGTTATTTCGAGTCGACCTTATAACATCTCAGGCCTCTCGCGTGACTCTACCCATAGAGAACACCTCCCACCATTTCACTTTGCGATGGTGTAGGGGTGAGCTTTATCACAAATGGTGGCAGTGACTACGAACCTGATGACAGCAACCACATACAGTCCACGACAAGAAACGAGAGAAAGGTACGACACCGAAAGCAGAGGAGCGTTGTGTAACTCCAATAATAACCACTAGGAGAAGATGACTCCCAAGAAACCACCAGTCACCCAGACACGGAGCGAAGAAGAGGAATGCGAGTCAACCACCGACAAAGGGAATACAGTGGAGATCACTAACTTACAGCAGATGCTCGAAAGCTTTTTCAGCTCTCAACAGCAGAGAGATGAAGAACTGCGGAGAGAAGCGACAAAGCAAGAGCAGAGGTGGCGTTCCCTACAACACCAGTTCGGCCTTCTACAGGAAGAAGTACAGAGGGGCCAAAGTGGAGTACAACAACACAGGGAAACGGAGCGTTCCACAACAGCATCGCACACAAGAATATACAGACCCGCGACTCCGGCAGTAAGTGCATACGACGCGATGGGAGAACAATTAAGGACAACACAGGTAGCGTGGCCAAGACTCCCGCAACTTAAAGATGATGATGACATCGAACATTACTTCATAATGTTTGAGCGGTTAGCGCTAGCGGCTAGATGGCCGAAAACGGACTGGGCTTTTCATCTGGTCCCCTTGCTGGAAGGAAAGGCAAGAGCAGCCTACGTCGCCATGAGCGTTGAAAAAATAAATGACTTTGAAGCAGTGAAAGAGGCTATTCTCAGAAAGTTTGAGATTAACCCTGAGACTTACAGACAGCGTTTCCGTAAAGGGCACGTATTAAAGAACGAGACGCCGAGGGAACTATTCACGCGGCTCACGGGACTTTATGAGAGATGGATACGTCCAAAAGACAAGACAAAAGAGGACATCGGACTAACCATCGTTCTGGAACAGTTCCTGAGCGTAATCAATCCAGAATTGAAGAGCTGGATATTGGAACGCAGCCCGACTTCTGCGGAGCAAGCGGTTGAAATGGCAGAAGCTTTCATCGCGGCACGACAAGCCGAGGGAGAGTTCCAGCTCCGAAAGTCAACCTTCACCAAACAGACCAGTAAGTTTGAGAGACGTGACTATGGTAGTGGTGTTGAACGTTCAAAGCCAGCCTTTAAAATGCAGTGGCATAAGTCCATTAAAAGCTCAGCTGAAAAACCAAAAATAAGATGTTTTAGCTGTAACCAAATAGGACACAAAAGCTCTGAATGTCAATATCCTCCCACTAGCTCTAACCAACTGTGCTACACCCCTAGAAAAGAAAATCCTTTTAGTACACAGGAATGTAATGATGAAACCACAGTAACAGTTAAATTGAATGGCAAACAGTTTAGGGCTTTATTAGATACTGGGGCAAGCCAAACTTTAGTCACACAAGCATGTCTTGAAAACTCTCAATATAGCCTTACAGGTACGTTAAAGGTCAGATGCATACATGGTGATGAGCAGATTTATCCTACAACTGAGGTTAATATATCAATTAAAGGGCAATCCTACCTGGTACGCGTAGGCGTGGTACAAAACGCTCCATATCCCATCATACTAGGCAGAGACATCCCTATTTTGATTGATTTATTGAACTATAAAAATGTAAAAACGGCAGAGGCTATGGTAGTGACCAGGCAAAGCAAAAAAAATTTAGCCAAAGATACCACAGAACTTTTTAAGGAATTGCCATATGCTGCAGAAACTAAAAAAAAGACAAGGAGAGATGTAAGAAAAGCTAAAGTTATGGGAACCAAATGTCTGGAGAAAATAGAACTGCCAGATACAGATAACATTAGTTTACCCTTTAACTTTGAACAACTCCAAAATTTAGATGAAACTTTAAAACCACTATTTGAAAAAAGCAGACAATATAGTGACAACACTGATAAAGGTTGCCACTTAGCGATTAAAGATAACAAGCTATATAGAATCACTGATAAAGGTGAGCAACTAGTACTCCCGGTAAGCCTTAGGGAGAAAGTGCTTAAAATGGGACATTCAGATACCTGGGCAGGCCACTTCGGGCAAGCTAAAACATTCAGCCGCATAGCATACAGATTTTACTGGCCAGGTCAGTATGCAGATGTGATTAAATACTGCAATAATTGCCCGGAATGTCAACTCACTGCAACTCTAAAAAAGTCAGACAAGGTGCCTATGGTGAGCATGCCTATAATAGACATACCATTCTCTCGCATAGCAATGGACGTAGTAGGGCCGTTACCTAGAACAAAAAACGGAAACCGTTACATTTTAGTAATATGTGACTATGCGACAAAATATCCAGAGGCTTTTGCCCTCAAAAACATTAAAACTCGTCAAATTGTCAATGCTCTGATACAACTTATTTCAAGAGTAGGGATCCCGAAAGAGATATTGACAGACAGGGGCACAAACTTCACTTCAAAACAAATGAAGCAAGTGTACGATTTATTAGGCATTAAAAGTATTCACACCACACCATATCACCCTCAGACTGATGGGCTAACAGAACGTTTCAATAAGACTCTGAAACAAGCTTTACAGAAGGTGACGAACAACAACGGTACAGACTGGGACATGTGGTTACCCTATGTGCTGTTCGCATATCGTGAAGTACCTCAAGCTTCCACCGGCTTTTCCCCGTTTGAACTCCTTTATGGAAGACAGGTGAGAGGTCCGATGGATGTCCTGAAAGAAGCTTGGGAAGGTGAGAAGAGTGAACAGAAACTGAACATTTTAACGTATGTCTTGAAGATCAGAGACAAGTTGAGTCAATTGACAAGTACTGTCCATGAAAACATGGAGAAAGCTCAAGTACAGCAAAAACACTGGTATGATAAAGTGGCAAGGAAGAGAGTTCTGCAAATCGGGCAGAAAGTACTTATTCTACTACCTACCAGTGACACTGGGCTTTTAGCCAAATGGCAGGGGCCATATAAAGTGCAAAGACAAGTCGGAGAAACTACATATGAACTCCACCTGCCTGACAGACGGAAGAAATTTCAGAGCTTCCACATTAACATGTTGAGACCCTGGAAGGAGCCTGAGAATAAGAGTTCGGAGCAGCTATGGATAAGGGCCGTTCATGATGAAGACGAGGTGGCCGAACAGTATTTCCCCACAAGAAACGAAGGTTTCGTTCTTCCAAAGGTGCCCCACTTAACATCACAGCAACAAAAAGAACTACTGCACGTGGTCCCACCTAAGCTTTTCTCAGATGAACCAGGATTAACAGACGTGACCCAGCATAACGTCAGACTCATCAAAGATGAACCGATTAGGCAGTTCAACTGCAGAGTTCCAGCACGACTTGTCCCTGAGTTGAAAAAAGAAGTTGAGGCTATGATCAAAATGGGAGTAATAGAACCGTCAAAGAGCGAATGGTGCAGCCCTGTCGTCTTGGTTCCCAAGAAAGATGGAGGCTTACGGTTTTGCATTGACTTTTCAAAGCTAAACGCCGTGTCTGCTTTTGACCCATATCCCATGCCAAGAACAGATGACCTAATAGAGAGGCTAGGGAAGGCTAAAGTTCTGTCCACGGTGGATTTATGCAAGGGATACTGGCAAGTCCCACTCAGCCAGTCCGCTAAAGAACTGACTGCATTTAGAACACCATCAGGACTATACCATTTCCGTACAATGCCATTCGGATTACACGGTGCGGCTGCAACCTTCCAGAGGTTAATGGACGACGTTCTCAGAGGTACGGAGGACTTCGCGGCAGCTTACATAGATGATGTGGTGATCTACAGTTCATCCTGGGAAGAACATCTACAACATCTAGGCATTGTCCTGAGGAAGATCGCAGATGCAGGTCTGACAGCAAACCCCAGCAAATGTCATCTCGCTCGCGAGGAGGTCTCATATCTAGGTTACATCCTGGGCGGGGGTCAAATAAGACCTCAAGTGGACAAAGTTGAGGCCGTGAGGGCAACACCCCAACCTAATACAAAGAGGAGGGTACGTTCATTTTTAGGTCTTGTGGGATGGTACCGCAGGTTCATCCCTAATTTTTCAACTAAAGCAGCAGCACTGACGGATTTAACCAAGAAGGACATGCCTCAAAGGGTTAAATGGACAGAGACCTGTGAGTATGCTTTTAAAGACCTCAAAAATGCATTATGCCAGGAACCAGTTTTAGCCAGCCCTGATTTTTCGAAACCTTTTATTGTGCAGACTGATGCATCAGGTAGAGGGTTGGGTGCTGTCTTATTACAGGGGGAGGACGATGAGAGAAAACCTATCCTGTATATAAGCAGGAAACTGTTTCCACGTGAGACTAACTACTCTACCATCGAGAAGGAGGCTCTCGCTATCAAGTGGGTGCTTGATTCTTTAAAGTATTACTTGCTTGGACATGACTTTGTTCTAGAGACAGATCACAAAGCTTTGCAGTGGATCCAGAGAATGAAAGACTCTAATGCTAGAATCACACGATGGTACTTGTCATTACAGCCCTATCGTTTTACTATAAGGTATAGAAAAGGTACCCATAATGTAACAGCTGACTACCTGTCCCGCCGCTGGGAAGGCGTTGAGCTTAAGGAGGGGGGTGTGTGATGATGTACAGTACCTGTGACACATCACCAAGAGAAACCAGTATGTATACTTACCTGTACTTACTCACCTGCATACGGGTCATGTGAGAGGGAAAAGAGTACTATCTCTTGATGCTGAGTTTTACTTACCTGGTTGAATCCATTCTCCACAGAGGGAAGGGGGAACTAGCATCTAGAAGAGGGAAAATATATTATCTAATAAATATTGATATTATGAATGAACGTTAAACATGCCATGGCTGTAACTGAATCTTGGTACAGTTGTTAGTTCATTGTTAATTTTTATTGTGTATGAAACTTGTGTCCAAGATACTTTAACTTATACCTCTTCAGGGAATGGTATATTCTAAGGGGCGGGGCTACCTATATATATACCACACAGGGGTAAAAGAGGGGGGACTCTGCTAGACCGTAGCGAGAGGAGCATAACCTAAGGGCATAATAAGACTCAATTGATTTAGTTGTCTTTATCCTTTTTGTCTCTGCTTATAGAGAATTTTGTTTTGTTAATTTTTTTGTTCACAAGGAGCGCGCGTGTATATATATTGTAAATATTAATTTAAAGTCTGGTGTGTAAATAAAGGTGGAAGGGAACCAAAAATCGAACCTCTCTGTGTTATTTCGAGTCGACCTTATAACATCTCAGGCCTCTCGCCCGACTCTACCCATAGAGAACACCTCCCACCATTTCACTTTGCGATGGTGTACCGCCCTACAATTTATAGAAAACCTACCAGAACTATCGACCCCAGTTCCAACTCCATCAGACCCAATAGACCTAGATGTACTAACTGATTACCTAGAAAATACCTGTCGATCTACTTTAGAAAAGGTAGCACCACTTAAACATAAAAGTATAAGACAGAAAAAGCTCGCACCATGGTATAATGATAAGACCCGTACTTTAAAACAAACATTACGAAAACTAGAGCGGAAATGGCGATCAACCAAGCTTGAAGTGTTCCATTCTGCCTGGAAGGACAGCCTTATAGAGTATAGAAATGCCCTCACTAAAGCTCGCTCAGCATATCTGGCCTCGCTGATCTCCCATAATAAAAATAATCCGAGAGCACTGTTTAGTGTGTTTTCTAGAATTACAAAAAATCAAGCAGGTTCTGAACAACTAATTCCAGCAACTCTCACCAGTAAAGATTTTATGGACTTTTTTAATAATAAAATTGAGAATATTAGACAACAAACTCTAGCCACAGGATCAAATCCATCCTGGCTGCCACCTGATGTGAATGAAATAAAACATAATATAACTGTAAAAGAAAGACTTGAAACCTTTTACCCACTCCCACAATTAGAACTAGAGAAGATTATCACCTCCGCAAACTGTACAACTTGCACACTTGATGCAATTCCCACAAAGTTGCTCAAAGAAGTACTACCAGCTATTATTGATCCTCTTTTAACTATAGTAAACTCATCGCTTAGTCTGGGCCATGTACCCAAAGCTTTTAAACTAGCAGTTATTAAACCTATGATCAAGAAACCAAATCTTGATGCTAGTACACTGTCTAATTACAGGCCTATTTCTAATTTGCCATTTCTGTCTAAGATCTTAGAAAAAGCTGTGGCCCAACAACTTAGTTCATATCTACATAAGAATCATATATATGAAAAATTCCAATCTGGATTCAGGCAACATCATAGTACAGAGACAGCTCTAGTCAAGATAACAAATGATCTTCTTCTTGCCTCTGATCAAGGCCACGTATCCCTGTTGGTGCTTCTTGACCTAAGCGCAGCCTTCGATACAATAGACCACAATATTCTCATAGAAAGGTTAGAAAACATGGTTGGAATCACAGGGACAGCCCTATTATGGTTCAAATCTTACTTAACGGAACGTTATCAATTCGTAAAAGTAAACAATCTAAATTCAAATTATTCTAAAGTAAGATTTGGAATTCCACAAGGCTCTATTTTAGGACCATTATTATTTACATTATACATGTTACCGCTAGGCACAGTTATAAGAAACCATGACATTAACTTTCACTGTTACGCAGACGACACACAATTGTATATTTCAGCCAAGCCCGATGACAAACACAGATTAAAGAAAATAGAGGACTGTGTAAAAGACGTGAAAGGCTGGATGTTGCGTAACTTCCTCCTTCTAAACAGCAACAAAACAGAGGTCCTGCTTTTGGGTCCAAAAGTGACAAGAAATAAATTATCAGACTTAATTTTAAATCTAGCTAACTTTCCAGTTAAACCTGGTTCAGCAGCAAAAAATCTTGGTGTCATAATTGACCCGGATTTATCATTTGATCAACACATAGGTAGTATCACTAGGACAGCTTTTTTACATCTTCGCAATATTGCTAAGATTAGAAATGCCTTATCCCTCCAGGACGCAGAAACATTAGTACATGCCTTTATTACTTCAAGGCTTGACTACTGTAACGCACTACTGTCAGGATGCACCAGCAGCAATTTAAGAAAACTTCAACTAGTTCAAAATGCTGCAGCTAGGGTCCTCACTAAAACTAGAAAATTTGAACATATCAGCCCAGTTTTATCATCACTTCATTGGCTGCCTGTTAAATTCCGCATTGACTACAAAATTTTGTTATTAACATATAAAGCTCTACATGGGCTTGCTCCTGAATATCTTCAAGATACAATTTCCTATTATGAGCCTCCACGTTTACTCAGATCACAGAATACTGGATTTTTAAATGTTCCCAGAATTCAGAAGGCCTCAGCTGGGGGAAGAGCCTTTTCTTATAAAGCCCCCCAACTCTGGAATGATCTTCCAGAAAATGTTCGGGACTCAGACACAGTCACAATCTTCAAATGTAGGCTAAAAACTCATTTGTTTAGTTTATCATTTGGTAGCTAATGCTCCCCCATAGATAAAGGCGGCAGATCCGGGGGGTCCATGGACACAGGGAATTATAGTAAACTGAGACGCTGGTGCTGTCGTCCCGCCGCTTCTCGCGATCACTCAGGTTTGTTGACGGTGGAGCGGAGGGATGCCAGTGTTTCAGGATGCTCCCGTGTCTGTGTGTCCTCCTGGTTCTCTCCTTTTAGTTAATGCTGTCATAGTCAGATCTGCCGGAGTCATTAGCCACACTCTGGAAATTTTCATATTTTCTACTTTACAAACACAAAACAGTTCAAAACTAATTCCATCCCTTTACATCTTTCCGAGTAAACGACTGACTGCCCACCTGTCTGTCTGGACACTGATGGATGACTGTCGAGATCCTCCTCCACGCTTCAGACCAGCTGCCCACGCTCCAGCAACCACCAAGTGCCTTGAAGCTGTCCCTACACTGAAGTTCTCATGGACTACTAACTATCATCACCAGTAGATTGACCAGAGGAGGATGGGTCACCCCTTGTGAGCCTTGGTTCCTCCCAAGGTTTCTTCCTCAGCTGGGGGAGTTTTTCCTTGCCACTGTCGCCCCTGGCTTGCTCACTTGAGGGTTTTACATTTGTTTTTACAATTCATGTCAAATCTTTGTCTTACTGGAATTCTGTGAAGCTGCTTTGTGACAACATCAGTTGTGAAAAGCGCTATATAAATAAATTTGATTTGATTTGATTTTAAATTTTAATCAATCAATCAATCAATCAAATTTTATTTATATAGCGCTTTTCACAACAAAAAGTCGTCACAAAGCAGCTTTACAGAGATCCGGGTCCAAGCCTCCTATGAGCAAGCCAGGGGCAACAGTGGCAAGGAAAAACTCCCTCAGCACACGAGGAAGAAACCTTGGAAGGAACCACTCATACGCGGAACCCATCCTCCTTGGGTCGACACCGGAGACACAACAGAGAACAGAAGTAAAAGTGAAATGACCGATGAAGGGGTTATAGTAATATAAATGTAGTATATTAGTGATGATGGAGAAGCAGAAATGAAAATGGTGAGGATGATGATATTAGTGATGTATGAGTCTGATGAAGGAGGAGGTGATCAGGGATTCAGTGTGAGTTAAAATTAGGTGCAGAGTTAATCTGAGATAAAACAGCATGGCCAAGCATGATAGTGTAGATGAGACAAGCCCAGGATCTTGTACAGGACACTTTGTACAGGAATTTTAAGAGTGCCATGAGGCAGAACTCCACCTCTAAGCTACTGTGATGATGTAGGAACATTTGTGAACATGTGGCCTGTTCATGAGTCTCTTCTGTCTGTGTTTCCTGTGATATACGTGAGAAATGTGAGCTGTAAGTAAGATATATGTGAGATATTGGTCTGGAGGAGATCTGAGGGGTGTGTTGATCTCCTCGGGGAGCAGCTCTGTGCCGAATGTGTTCACAGATCTGTGGAGGATTTTCTGTTTTATTTCTGCTTTTTCCTGAGGTTTATCTCCTCTCCCTCGTCCTCTGGTTCCCTGTGACGTTCTGCAGATGGAACCTCAGCTCAACTCCAGGAGAAAACATCGATTTTCCACTCGAGGATGAGGAGGATGATTTTAAATTCCCTTTGTGTGATTTAAATGTTCCGGGCAGAGGAGCCGCATTGATATGAGATCGATTTTCAGAAAGGAACCTGCACGCACAGCTGTCAGGCTCAATCCAAACACAAACACGGCCCAAAATATCACTTTATTTTTGCATTCCAATCACATTTTTGTGCTGTTTTAAACACAATTTCAAATTTCAGTCTTTTAAACAGTGATAGGATAAACAGTGCATCCACAATGCAGGATTCAACATAAACACAATAAAACGGTAATTTTGAAGTATTGTTCAAGCTTTAAATGTTGAAAATATATAAATAAACAGGTCAATCTCTTTCAGAGATTCTGTACAAAACCTTATTTTAAACATGACCCTGCCTCCCAACTCCCCAATCTGGGGGAACCCCTCTATGGAGCATAAAGTGTTTCATTCAAGGACGACAGAACTGGCACTTGCACTAAAACATTTTTAATATCTTTCTGTCTTCTACTGACTTTGGCAGACTGATCACTTCTTGAGGCTCTTGTTTATTCTGTGCAGTTTCATGACACCATAAATACTCGGACAGCAGTTGTAATATAGATCAGATGTGTATGAGAACTTCCCTCTTATTGGAAATGTAGTGATAGAGTTACTGTGTTTTCTAAATGAATTTAAATATGAACCAGGACTCTGCTGCTGTTTCTATTCAGATGACACACAGAGTTTGGTTTATTCCGGAGTCCTTCATCTTCTCATGAAAGTCGTGTCTAGTAATTCATGCTCTTTTGGTTTCGCTGGCGTCCAGCTGAGCGTCTGGACTTTCTCAAAATACAACACAGGATAAAAATTCAAAATAAAGCAATAAAGGAGACTGTCCACACTTTCACATCAGACTTCATCTGGTTTTATTGTATTTCTCCCCACATTTCTTTCTTTATTTTACTGTTATATTTGAGGTCATTCTGTTTTTCAAGAAGAATTTAAAACCAAAGAGTGAAAAAATGCCAGACTGGCAAAAAATACACATTAATTCTTTTGTTCATTCATTTGTTCATTAATTCATTCATTCGTTAATTTATCTGTAAGCATTTTATCCTGATCAGGATTGCTGTGGGTCTGGATTCCATCTGAAATCATTGGGCTCTGAAACTGGAAAGGGCATCACACACTCACACCTGTGGACAGTTTCACACACTCACCCAGTCACACACACTCACACCTGTGGACAGTTTCACACACTCACCCAGTCACACACACTTACACCTGTGGACAGTTTCACACACTCACCCAGTCACTCAACTCACACACACAAACACAGAAACACACACACACACACACAGACGTCGTCTATAGTGCAGATTCGGCAGTGCTGAGGCCGAAGTAGCAACGACATAGTCTCTCTTTTATTGCTCAGTGGAGCATCGCAATGATTTTAAAGCTGTAATTTTAAGGTAAATAATTAATAAATTAATTAATTTTAAAAAGTAAAAATATAAGCTCAGTTTTGACTGAGATATCCATTTTTTACACAATCCTCCAGATTTCACCCTCTCTGCTCCTGCACTCAGCTTTGTGCTGAAATATTCACCCAGTAACAAACACCCCCAGGGCTGCAGGGAAATGTGGAGGAGGAGCATCCCAAGAGTTTCGGCCACTCTGCTGACGCGACCTTCCACACAATTCACCCAAACACCTCGGACATGTCCGCAGTTACAGTAGCGGAAACATTTCTGTCGTTACACATCGCATCGGAAACAAGGGAGAACATCTCAGTAAAGCTCTGACCAACAGCCCTGAGGTAAAACAGGCTTAAATATCCAGACACCATGAATAAAACATTCCTGAAATAATCCCCACATCCTGCAGGAGGAGGAACAGGACACAGAGTCTCAGTCCAACAGAACCAGCTCTTTAAGCTCCTTCAGTCCTGAGTGCGAGAGCTGGAATATCCAGCGACTGTCAGAACCTTCGGGAGATACAAGGTAATGTACCTGACAGCAGCTGTGTTACACTGGATCTAACCTCTATTCTCAAATCAATACAGACACTTTCACTTCCAGCATCTCTTCTGGAATTAAGGAACATACTCAGAAATATACAACACCATCAGTAGAGCACTGAAATACACTGTGGGACAGAGGAGTCTATGCAACATACCCAGGTAGCAAAGAATATCTCAAAATGTGGCATATCTGCAGTTCTCTTATGGTCCACGTTTGGCCTGGAATGATGGCTTTAATTCAGGGCTCCACTACACTAACACTACTTAATATTTTTTAATTTCAATTTACAGCTTCAAAATCATTGTGATGCTTTAATGACCTGTAATAGGGAGAACAGAGCTTCTTCAATTGCTACTCCAGGCTCAGCACTACAGACACTGCACTATGTAACTTGTGGAGAAGGATAGGAACCCATACCCCTCCCTTACACTCCTCATTGATTTCAAAATGCATCTACTATCTGGTTACATAGCAATGCACATCATTCATTGGTTGCGTCCACCAGAACGTATATAAAGCGATAGACATCTATGGAAGCCTCTAGAGCTGTTTCCATCATGCGAATGGTATTTCATCAACATTTAAAGGGAATTGCACTAAAAAAATAGTCTAATGTGTTTAGGAAGCTCCAGTGTCAGTAAACAAGTACAAAGTGGCTTGTCAGACATGCTGGGCTTCCTCTGTCTCTGCTCTGAGTCTCTGAGTGTTGTATTATGTGCTGCAGCTGCATGTAGCATTGCCTCAAGTAACATTGGAATGCAATGCTGGGGCCTCAGCTAACGTCAGGGTAACATTCCATCAGAGACATGGGCTTTAGGAGCCCACACCCGAGTACCCCCTGATATCACCAGTGTCTCTGACACTTCCGTGCATGCACAGCCAAGAATTACTGGCAACCTCTGGTAATGAGACACTGAGCTCCGAGCTCTATACTGCTCTCTGGAGACACACACACACACACACAACCACACCTCATGTAAACAACACAACAAATTCTTACACACCACTGAATAAGCAATAAACAACAATCAAAGCCCCTTCCTGGGATGACTGCCCAGTAAACATTTAGCCATTGATTCAACAATGCAACAACGTACCTGACTGCCATCTAATCAACCTTTTCTTAAGATTGAAAATGAAAGTTGAAATGACAACTAACAGAGTTGTTTTAAAGACTTCTTTTGGATGTCCTTTGACATTATTAACTAGTCCCCAATTAACTGACTTGTTTTGGAGGTCTATTGATGTCCTTGACAGACTATTTTTAGACCTATTTTGAATGTCCAGGGACATTCCATGTTTACTGGGCAGGCTCTGAGCAAATGAGCATGGCCCCACCCTTAATTCATCACTGACTTGTGAGGACCTCGATGACACATCTGTGAGATGTGCATTTTGTTTCAATATGTGTAGAGTAGCTGAGATGAATGAATAAACGAACGATCAACTGAATGAGTGACTGACTGAATGTACGCATTAATGATCGACAGACTGAGTGAATGAATGAATGAATGAATGAATGCTTGAATGAATGAACCCCAGTCCATCACAGACTATGGTTAATTCAGTACCTAATTCAGTACTGAATACGTTTCACCAAAAATATAACTATAAACTACATCAAAACACATTTCACACTGATGCCAGGGCTGAGAACATACTAGCGTACCGACGTGGCTGCGAAAAAAAAAAAGAAGTTTGCAAGCTTTCACTCTCAACCACACCAACAATAGACCTACTAGCCAATAAGCCAATCAGAAATAGTGTATGGGTGGGCCTTGGATCTTGGCCAAACAGACTGAAGCCTAATTTATACTTCTGTGTCTAACCTACGCCACAGCCTACGTGTAGCCGAGGACGCTACGCCGTAGCCTAGCTTCGTATTCCCAACTAAACTGCTCAGTTCTCTTATGATTACAGTTTATTGATCATTTTTAACTGAAAAATCCAACTTTCCACAATAAAAACCCTCCTTTCTTCCCTCAGAGTGTGTTTGGATGTAGCTGTGGAGGGTGGTAGTTTCTCTGCTGAATCTGTGCTACATTATTAAAGTGAGATTTAAGAGATTTAAGAGTAATGCTCCAGGGAGAGGGGTTCTGCTGTTCTGAGACAGATTTTCTGTGCTTTCCTCGACTTTGATAACCCGCTATTTTTTCCAAATTATTAAAAAAATAAAAGTTCTGACCTGTAGTGGCACCCTTCGCCTCCCTGAGATTTTTGAATGAGATTTCACAGACCCTCAGCCACAACGCAGTGAATGTTTTACCTCAGTGCAGCTCTTCACCTCAGTGCAGCTTTTGATACAATTGACCATACTATTCCACTAGACTAAAGAACATGGTTAGAATCACAGGAACAGCCCTATGGTGGCTTAAGTCTTCACTTACAGATCGTTACCAGTTTAAAAAATCTTCATTTTAGGGCCTTTATATATGCTGCCACTGGGCAGAGTTATTAGCAGGCATGGCATTACATTCCACACTTACGCTGGAGCTACACAGTTATAAATATAAGCCAAACCACACCACAAACGAACACTAAAGAAAATGTAGGTGTATAAAATATGTGAAGCATTGGATGTCACACAACTTCCTTCTATTAAATAGTGACAAAACAGAGGTTCTTCTTGTAGTTCCAAAACCTGCTATAACTAAGGTATCAAAATTAATACTTAATGTTGCTGATTTCCCTGTTCTTTGTAGTTCATCAGCTAAAACTTTGTAAAATCTCAAGTTAAAAAATGCCAGAAAATTTAATCATATCAGCCCAGTCTTATCAGCACTTCACTGGCTTCGAGTTAAATTCCGTACTGATTACAAAATTCTTTTATAAAGCCTTGCATGGTCTTGCCCCTGAATTCCTGCGCGACCTCATCTCCCACTATGAACCTCAGAGGCGCTGGCCTCTTACATGTTCCCAGAATTCACAAGACTTCAGCGGGGGAAAAGCTTTCTCCTTCAAAGCCCCTCTAACCCTAATCTTCCAGTTAGTGTTCAGGATGCAGATACAGTCACTATTTTCAAATCTAGGTCTATCAAATCCCATTGGTCAGTTTAGCTTTTGGCAACTAACCTCTTTCTCTAGATTAAGATTGTTGTTTCAGGAACTCATGGGAATGTGGATAATGGTAAACTTCGATGTTGTGCTCTGCGATGTTGTGCTCACAGCCACTCTGGTTTGAGCATGGTGGAGGGGATGGATGTCATTGTCTGAGGATGCACGAATGTTTGTGTTTCTTATGGTCAGTTTGTTACAGACAGATATGCTGGAGTCACTGCACTAATGAAATTATTCACATACACTTTTCTACTGCACTCAATTTCTTCTCTTTACAGTTTTCTGAGAAAATGACATCCCCCTGATGGAAGATTGTCTGCTGGGTTCTCATGCATTCCACACCAGACCAGCTCAACCTCTACTGCTGCCAGCTTGGACTACTATTTGATTGATTGATTGATATTAATGTTCTAGTTCAAAATAACACCAATTAATTTGGAATTTATTTCCTGTTTTCTCCTCTCACTGTCCACTTTCTCAGCTCCACAGCCCACACTAGTGACTCTGTAGTCTACAGTTACATACCATAGTCCTTCTGTTGCTCTGCGTGCTTTGTTTGCCCCATTTCACCCTTGTTTTTAATGATCAGGACCCTGTGGGCAGCGTGTAGTGGCCAGCGTTCTGTGGGCGGGGTCCTGTGGATGGCATCCTGTGGGCAGTGTTCAGCAGGGAGGATCCTATGGTTGATGTCCTGTGGACAGCATCCTGTGGGTGGGGTCTTGCAGGTGGATGGATTCCTGTGGGCAGTGTTTTTTGGGAAGGGTCCTGTGGATGGCCTCTTGTGGGAAGTGTCCTGTGAATAAAATCCTATGGGTGGGTTCCTGTGGGTGGAGTCATGTGAGCCATGAAAACCTATAGGTCTGGACACACCCACAGCAATATTCCAATGGAGTTTGACCAAGTGTGGGACATGCAGAAGGACGAGGGACAGAAATATCCCACCAACTATCGCTCTGCTGACCGTAGACCTTAAAGCCCCGGAGCCTCACATTAAGGTGGAGCTCGTTAAGGCATAGCTCGTTCATTGTGTTGTAATAGCTTCTAAATTACAGCGAGACTCTGGTGTAATGTGCCCTTTGGCTCTCAGAGAATGATCTAAACACTCGGACAACAACAGAGGACGAGACAATCAGTGCTAAATTTACACACTCAGCACAACACACATCAAAGCAGTACACACTCAGTCGCCAGACTACATTAATACGCTGGAGTGTTCATCAATGCTGATTTATTTCATATGAAATTAAAAATAAATATGTCACTGGAAGAAATCCATAGGAGTAAATTTTGTTGTTTAAAAACTTAAAGTAGTTGTTTTAAATTTATTATTTGAGTTTATTTAGTTATTCCAGGATGTTGCTGTGGTGTTCCTTCATTCATTCGTTGTATTTAACCGCTTGTCCAGTTCAGGGTTGCAGTGGGTCTGGAGCCTATCAGGAATCACTGGGCGCAAGGCATGAACACACCTTGGTGGGGGGGCGCCAGTCCTTCAGTGAAAGTGTGACACACACACATTTACTCACACCTACGGACATTTTTGAGTCTCCAATCCACATATCAATGTGTGTTTTTGGAGAAAACCGGAGCACCTGGAGGAAACCCATGCAGACATGGGGAGAACACACCTCTACAATTCCTCACAGTCACCTGGAGTGGGACTTGAACCCACAGCTGTGTTGTTAGGTGGATTCTACCCTGACTGTTGTTGCTATGGTAACTCTGGTGAATTCTTACATGTTGCTAGGCTGTTGCTATGGTAAAGTTGTTACCAGATTGTTGGTATGGTTTCTTAAATGGTTGTCAGGATATTGCTATGGTGTGGCAGGTGGCGGCAGATGTGTTGCTAAGATTTGGCTAGGGTGCTGCTATGGTAACCAAAGAAGCTGCTTATTTTATTTAATCTTATTTAATAGCTGCTTTATATTGGTGCTCTATATTATTTGGTTTTATCTATATTTTGTCACTTTAGCTGAATTGTTGTAAGAAACCATTTCTGAAAGGTATGACTCCAAACCAAAATATAAATTGCATAATTGAGTAAAGTTAATTAATGCTGTTGATTATCATTCATCTTTAACGACATTCAGGTTTCTTTCTGCCTCTTCTCTATTCCCTGTTAAAGAGCCTCAGATCTGTGCGATGGAGGGAAGGAGCCGAGTTTTTATTAAAACGTATGTCACCTGCTCTGAGCTCCTGCTGGAGCCATATGGGCCCCACACTGAGTCTCATTATTCCCAGAGAGTCAATTACAGCCCAGGCCAAAGACAAACGTCCATCCCGCCGCGTGTCCCTGCACTTTCATAATCCTCCTTCACTCACGGAAATGAGTGTCTCCCTGGGACATGGAGCCAGTCGGATTAAATCCGTCATTCTGTAAAACAGAGCCAAAAGAAATTAATCAGATTCAACATGAGTCTTGAGACAGGTCTCAGAGTCACACTTGTTAATTAATTAAAAATTAATTAATTAAAATTAATGCTGTAATTGTCTGTGAATTATCTCCAACCCTTAGCTCTGAGGAAAGCGTACAGCGCTCTGCAGTGAGAGATATGAAAGATAGTGACTGGAGTTAAGACAGTGGTGTTATATATTTTTCAGCATGTTTAAAGGCCTTCTCAAACTGGCGAATCAGCTCCAGCTGAAATAAAGTGGTCAGCAGCCTGTCACTGAGCTGTCTGTCAAACTTACGGATAATCAATCAACCTGGCAACCCAGTCGCTAAGGAGTAGAGGGACCCAGGGGAGGAGGATCTACACCAATAGACAGTTCTGACCCCCAGTGGCTCCAAATTATATATATCAAAAAAATGATTATCAAGTAATCTGCATTGTCAAAATCTAATTACAAATACTAACAATATTAATACAAATTCTACAACATTTAAACAAAAGATGTCCTTTTATCATGAACGGACCAATAAACATCCTTGAAAATTCCTGCATTATGCATCATTAAATTAATATACATAAGAATAAATAAGGGTTTGGCCTTCTCCCTAGTGTGTTGAGTCAATTGAACAGAATCAGAGGTTAGTGTTCTCCTCCGAGTGTGTTGAGCTGATGAATAGAATCAGTGTTAGTGTTTTTTCCAAGTGTGTTATGCAGATGAACAAAATCAGAGGTTCATCTTTTCCTCTGAGTGTGTTGTGCCAATTGAACAGAATCAGGGCGTAGTGTTCTCCTCCCAGCGTGTTGAGCCATTTGAACTGAATTAGCATTTAGCATTCTCCTGAATGCTGATTGAGCTGATTTTGTTATTTGCCATTTCACAGAATTTTTTTTTGTTTGCTATGATACCACATAAGCAGTAGGAGCAAAAAGAGAAATTGTTTATTTACTATTTGTATACAAATGTAAACACTAATTAAAAGCCAGATATAGTGTACTTTTCTTTACACATATCTTTTTTATATATTATGAAATTAAAATTTCTTCCAAAGTCTGGAGAGTGATGTACACAGAGCTGCTGTAATCCTCTGTTACCCTCATCTCATCATGAGGCTGGAGTAGAGTTAGTCTAAAAACATATTATTTATCAACTCAGCGGAGCAGCCGAAGTTTATAATCAGCTCAGAGTGACATGTTATCAATCTGATTTTAGCTTCCAGCTAATTGTGCTATAATTTAATCACAAATGTCAATACACTGCTTCTGTGAATATTTACCTTAATTAATATTTCAGCAGTTTTTCCTTTGCAACATCAGCTCCAGAACCATTCACCTCACATTCAGGAAAAGTATACAGACACCTCCCCTTCTCACCTCAGTCAACATGTCAGAACACTGCTGTGAGGATTTGATGGCATGTGGACTCATAAACATTAGTAAAGTCAGGAGCTGGAGGCTTTATACCCCTCTGGCAGACTGTTAGCTTTGAGCATGCTGGGATTAGGCTCATGTGCAGCTGCACAGGAGTGCATCCTATTTTCCTCATGAACTCTCTCCATTTCTCTGTAAATATTCTTTATTTCTCTCTCTCTCTCTCTCTCTCTCTCTCTCTCTCTCTCTCTCTCTCTCTCTGTGTGTGTGTCTGTCTGTCTGTCTCCCCCTCTCTCTGGAGTGTTCAGAAATGTTTGGATGGTGGGTTACACCTCTAAAATCGCTGCCAATTACAGAGTAAACACACAGCTCTGAGAGCAGCTGTTCAAACGAAGAGAGGAAGTAGGAATGCTGCCCGGATCTGACCGAACACCTCGGGTATATTTCCAGCCTCGTGCTGTGAAATGGTCTGAATTCCACATGGATGCATTTCTCTTTTGTTCTCCGGGTTTGGTTCCAACAAACTTCTCAAAAACGAAACACCTCACAGCAGTGGATATATGTATATAAGCAGATGTAAACAAAACCAAATGATTCTGTATGGCAGTCAGGGGCATGTCTATAGGTGGGCTAGAATCTGTCCGGCCAATAAAACAAAACTAATTAAATAAATTATGCTGTCATTGTCTTTCCACTCCATTGTCCTCCTCCCTGGATTTGTGAGAATGTTGAATGTTATGTGAAATGTTTTACCTTTATCTGTTCTTTGTTTCATTTCTGCTCTTTGTTTACACATTTTGTTTATACCCCACTCTTTGCTCTTTATTCGTGACTATTTTGCACTGCCTTTTCTTTGGGCTGCACTTTGTTTACACACTGCTCTTTGTTTGTTGACCAGAGGAGGATCGGTTCCCCTTTCTTCTTCTTGCTTGGAGGGGATTTTTCTGTCGCTGCTGCCTCAGTGGCGCCAACTTGGGGCTTGGGGGAGTGGTGAGACAACACCAGTATAAAAAGTGCACTGTAAATAAAACAGAATTAACACAGAAGTTGTTAGAAAGGATACAGCTGTATGTTTGAAGAGTAAAAAAATGTGCAGGTACAGTGAAGAGCTTATGAAGGTGAAATAAATGTTTTGCTGGTTTTTCTTTCAACACAGATGCTAACGAACCCTGTCTGCCTGCATTCAGAAGAAGCGTTAGTGATTGTGAGTGAACACTCTACACATCGTCTCATATTTCCCATTTTTCTCCAGGTTTGTTAGCAAAGAAGTGGACTTTCCAGAGCAAGAGTGAGAGGATGGTGCAGTGTACCATATGTGAAGTGACAGGTTGAGGGGAGGATGCAGGGATGAATAATGGATGAGAGAGGGATAAAGAAGGAGGGGAGGGGGTGAGACAGTTGAGGGCTTTGTCAGAAAGCGTGAGTGGAGACGACAGGTCTGGACTCTGACCTGTTCCTGTGACTCTTCAGCCTCTAATCGGAAAGAACAGCTCTCCCTTCTCTCCTCTGACCAGGTCAATAATTCATATGCCCTGACTTTACAGCGGAACAAAATAAATCTCAGAGTACCGACGACAACACAGCTTCTCTGCGCTATTAAAATAATCACAAATTACAGTGTCACTTGAAAACCATGTTACAAATATCACAACTACGGCATCACAGAACCACATTACAATAATCTCAAATTACAGCATCTCTCCAACACATTACAATAATCACAAAATACAGCGTCACTCCAGCACCATGTGACAATAATAACAAACTAGAGCATCACTCCAGCACCACAATACAATAATAATACACTAGTGTCACTCCAGCACCACATTACAATAATCACAATTTACAATGTCACTTCAGCACCATATGACAATAACAACAAACTACAGTATCACTCCAGCAGCACATTACAATAATCACAAACTACAGTGTCACTCCAGCACCACATTACTGTAATCACAAACTACAGTGTCACTCCAGCATCACATTACTGTAATCACAAAGTGAAAATAAAATAATTATAAACTACAGTGTCACTCCACTGAAGTGACGTGAAGATATGTGGTTTTATTCTGACAGCTTAGTTTCATATTTCTGATCTTTCTTTTAAAATTGCTTTTTAAATGATTGGATGAGTGAATGGGTGTGTGTATGAAACTGTGTAAAGGTGTGAGTGACTGGGTGAGTGTATGAATGACCAGTCTGGGATCACTTTACTGGCCTTTGGTTACAGTGAACATATATAAATAAAGCCTGACCTTTGCTGGTTTTAAGAGTTTAACTGAGCTCCAATGGTCATGGAGGGGTGTATGTGTGTTTGTGTGTATGTGTTTTAGTGTGTGTGTGTGTGTGTGTGTGTGTGTGTGTGTGTGTGTGTGTGTGAATGTCACCTCTGCTGTCTGGCCATCTCAGGTGTGTTCAGGTGTGTGAGTTTGTGACGGGTCTCAGGAGGTGTGTGTGTGTGTCTGTGTGTGTATTGCCACTAAGGGCTGGTGCTGCCACAACGGCACTCAGCTGAAACCGAAGCTCCGGCAAACTGAAAGAACAATAAATATATAAATAAATAAAATAATAAAATAATAATACACACAGCTCAGAGGGATACTGCCCCAAGATCAAAGACTTCTCTCAGCTCAGGCCGGCGTTCTCAGCCAATCAGCTTCAGAGGCAATTAGATGACAGTTAACTATGTTTTAAAAGTGATATTTGTGGTTTTATTCCAATATGCTTTATATAATTAATAATTAATTATAAAATTTAGAGAATTTGCTGCTCTCCTCTCTGTTTATGCCGGAAAAAGTTCCAGTGTTTGTACGCAGCGCTGGCTCCATAAAGGGAATACAAACCATATGACTTGGTCAGGTTGGACAGGCTCAGGTTTCTCTCTCTCTCTAGTCCAGATGAACTACTGAACTAAGCCCCTGAAAGAAACAGGAGACACTACTGAGAACTAAAGAGAGAAACAGTGAGAGAGACAGAGAGACAATAAAAGATATTAGGAAAAAATAATGGACTGTAAAATGGTCAGTGAGAAAGAGTGAGAGACCGTAAAGGCTTCTATTTTCCAAACAGTGAGAGACAGTGGAAAATATTGAGTGGGTGGGAGATGGTGGGAGAGTGTGAGAGACATTGGGGTGAATGTGGGGTCTAGTGGGAGAGAGAAGGAGACCATGAGAGACAGTTGGAGAGAGGGGGAGACAGTGAGAGACAGTGGAATTGAAAGTGGGATCTAGTGTGAGAGTGAGGGAGACCATGAGAGACAGTGGCAGATCGAGGCAGACTAAGAGACTGTAAAAGCAAGTGAGACACTGGGAGAGAGAGGGAGACATTGCAAGACAATGGGAGATAGTCAGAGACAGTGGGAGAGAGAGGGAGCGACAGTAAAACAGAGAGGGAAACAGTGTGAGATGTGTGCGAGCTGTGATGTCATGCAGGCTGTGGATGATATCAGAGGTCAATTCTGGACTCATTAAAGTTGCGCTCCCTAAGGACTCACGCTGGCTCCAGGTCTGACAGGTCATTACTGGACATCACACAGAGAGATGGATGGCAAGTTTGTCTCTCGTTCCCTCGTCCCTTGACGGGTCCTTCTGCTTTCAGAGAGACGTGAGGGCAGCTTGGGTCTCGGGCTGAGTTTAAAGCCTGTCCACTGTCCAACAGGGGACACAGTGTTGGAAGGGTAGCATCAAAGATGTGGAGAAGAATCCTGAACCAGGTCCAGCTTTAGGAAACGGGCACTGCTCCTCACACAGGGGTCATTTCTCAGACTGGATCTTCAGTATCACAGTTTGTTCACACACACTGCCACACAGCTGGTTGGGAGTCCAGGGGTCGGGGGGTCAGTCCTCTGCTTAGGTTACTGTGTGGTATTTGATGTGTTGTCAGTGGCATCTTGTGAAAGCTATTGTAGGTGGCACTGTTTGTGCCAGTGTCAGTTTCAGCAACCGTCCCACTGCAATTTAACACACACTGCAGGACTCCAGTGTAGAGGATGATTTTTAATCCTGCTCCCGACAGAGTTCATCCCGCACCCGCCCGCTCCCGCAAAATTCAGCAACAACTTTCGGCTCCTCCCACCCTTGCAGTCCTGCGCAATTTCATGCAAAAAATAATCTTCTTCTCAAATAATATAGTAAAACTCCTCTAAAGAGGGATTTGTGTGAAAAAAAAAAGTTTTCTCTTATGTTGATTATGCATGGTAATTATCACATGATTGTTACTTTTTTATACAGTAATAGTGTTTTTAATCATTTGCAGGACTCTTCTACATTTTTATGTTGTCCTGCTCCCACGGTCACTGCACTGGTTAACTGCCCACAGACAATTAAATTTAGTCCCACACGCATGTGCAGACCACTGAGAAATCAGACATTTTTAATTGATTTTACAAACAAATAAGCTAATATTTATAAAAATAATCATAAATTGCTGCTCTAACATGCTCAGATTTAAAGCACATCATATGAATCATGAACTTACAGAGCGGTTCAGGCCCACATTTATATCAGCAACACTAATAATACAATACCAGAACATTTCTGAGTGGCGTATATTGCTGGATCAGACTGTATCTAAAAAAAAACTCTGAGGTTGAGGGTACACTGTACATATTTGACTGGCAGTTCTTGCAGGTGTCTGTGTGTGTGTGTGTGTGTATCTGCTGTAATTCTGTGCCCTGATTGGTCACAAAGGTCTTTACTCCGCCGCTGACTGACTCTATCAGGGCCTAGAGATGAAGCACCTTCGGTGTCTGATTCAAGGATGCTGACTGGCTAATTGTATGTTGCAACGTGTGTATTTTCTTTCTCAGAAGTGTGTTTTGATTGGCTGTGCTTCTGTCATCACCAGATGCACATTGTTGCCCCCTGCAGCCAATAGAAACACAGCCTGACTTCCATTGAAAGGTTAAGATTTTCTTTCTTGCTTTAAAGGAGCAATCTGTAAGATATTTATTGTACTTAGTCATTATGTCCAGGGTGTGTGATCATAGATGAAGGAAGCAGTCAAATCTAAAACACTCTCACAGCATGGCTGAAGCAGTATATTCTCTTTGAGAAGTGCCCAGTCCGCGGAGCTCATATGATCCTGCCCTCTGAGGTCCTGCCTGTGATCCCACCCTCTGTCCAATCATTTTACAGTCCACTGTGTGGCCAGGTCTACAAACAGCCATTACAAACAGTGTCTCGCAGCCATTAAAATGACCAAGCGAACATAGTTAATGTTATATTTTACCAGACCCAAAAAGCCCCACTGCCCTTCTAAAAATCTCCATGACCAGAGATGAGAGGGAATATTAGCCCTGTGTTTGAAAAGTGGAGGCAGTTTACAAGCAGCAACACTACTGAACAGAACAGAGCCAGAGCTGGCTGATTTTCTCCTGAACCGGTAATGATTTCTGAAAAAAATATAGAAGTACAAACACCTATGAATAGATTAAAAGGAGTAAATGCCATAGGTTGTGTGTTTTATATAAAGAAAGTGAGGTGTAGCCAGGTGAAAGAAAGAAAGAAAAAAAAAATAAAATAAAAAATAAATAAATAAACGAAACCATACTTAGATAAGACAAATATTGGGAATATATAAATATTTATTTTACTTTTAATTGCTACATCGGCAGGGTTTCAGATGTTGTATTATAACTAATTTGCATTTGCTCATTTCGTTTGGCTCCGCGTGGGTGGTGCCTGGGGTTCAGCAGACAATCGGGAGCTGTTCAGGTGACGTTCAGCCTATCGGTTGGAGGTGTGGCGAAGTGCGTAGTTTTTTCCCGGTTTTTACTTTCTGGACCTCGGTCACGAGAATGAGGGCAGCTTCATGCTAAACAGAAGAAAGAAGAAAAAAACCCCGAGAAAAGTCGGCGTTACACCACGGCACGGAAAAGAGTAGGTGAACTTTCCTATTAGGAGTCAGAAGCCGAGTAATTGAATAACGACAACGCGTTGTATCAGATAAAAGAGTGCTTGTTAACATTTATCGTTATCACCCATGCTAATGCTAATTTGGTGTATCATAGGCTAATTACTTACCTTCCAATTTCGGGGCCGCTTCAAGCCGAGGACGGCGGGCGCAGTTTTGAAATACGGACGCAACGGTGAGAAACATGTCTCTTTTTGATGCCCTGGTGCTAAATTTATCTTACGTCTAGTGTGCTATCAAAAGCTGGGGTATTTCTAAAGTCTGTGAATGCACAGAAGTGAGTAATTGTGCAAAGTTTGGAACATGTATATTGTATTTGATATAAAATAATAATGTATAAGAGGAATGGTTTTATTTTCTGTTGCCAATTTAAGAAAAGAAAGGGAATAATAATGATTTGATAATTCATATGATGAGTGTAAAACTATATTCTATTGTACTTGTAACTGCAGAAATTCATTAATTCCAATTGTGAATTTAAGGAATTAAGAGGGTAACTTTTGGTGCAGTCTTCTTCACACTAGTAGGCCTATAGTGTATGAGGAGTAATTAAGCACACTTCTTTGATACCTCTGGAAGCAACTCAAAATGTTAAGTATCTCACTGTGAGTAACATTGAAACATTTCATATGAGTGGAAATCCATATTTTTGAATGTTGTACAACTGAAACTGAAGATTTGAGATCTGATAAGATTTGATATATATGTATGAAGTTGGGTGTAGTATGTAGAAATTAGACATTTAAACTTTTATTGATGCATCTGAGACTAGAAATAATAGATATGACCTTGTTTATAGGTCAGGTTTTTTGAGAGGATGGGAACATTCAAGAATCAGGACGTGATTCCGAATGCATTAGATGGCGAGCCAGGAACATTGAAGAAAAGACACGGACAAGGAGATACCTACGTACCCACTCATACACTCATACATCCTCAAGACACTCAGACGAACATTTAATATCAGGTGCACCTGTAAAAAAATTCTCAGGTCTGAGGGATCCCAAACAGACACTTTATTTTATTTTGTGTGTGCACACTTTTGTTTATTGTAGACATTTGGGCTTTTGGTTATTGATTATTCTGTGAAACAGTATTTTTGGTTAATTGAAAAATACAAGAGAGGTTAATCAATATTCATTCCCTTGTCTGATTCTTTATTGCTGCTCAACACACCGGCTCCTAAAGAATTTGGTGTCTTCTGGTTCGAGTCATAGATTGTTACCGGTCCAACTCGTTATCATACTGTAACTTACTATTATATTATTGATAATTGGTTACAGAGGCATAACAACTTTTGAAGGACATAACAACTGTTAGGATATGTGAGGAGTTTGGTGTGTTCTCCCCGTGTCCACATAGGTTTCCTCTGGGTGCTCCGGTTTCCTCCCACAGTCCAAAAAGCACATTGGTTGGTGGATTGGCGACTCAAAATTGTCCCAAATGTAAGTGTGTGAGTGTGTGTGTTGCCCTGTGAAAGACTGGTGCCCCCTCCAGGGTGTATTCATGCCTTGCACCCAATGATTCCAGGCTCTGGACCCACTGTGACCCTGAACTGGATAAGCTGTTACAGATAATGAATGAATGAATAAATGAATAGTGTAAACACCATTGTTTGTTTGTTTTAAAGAAATTGGTGCAGATTCATGTGTGTTTCTCCATAGTGTGTGTGTGTGTGTGTTTCACAAATTAAGGAATAAGAATTGTGTTTGAAACTCCTCGCATAATTCACCTATTTGAGGTTGAGCAGAGAAACCAAGCATGGTAATATAACCGTCCAGATAAGCAGGTAGGTAGGTAGATGTTTTAGTGACATGATGTGCACTTGGTCGTGTGTTTTAAACAGATAAAATAGGAAATATGTGTTTCAAAATGAATTTTTATCATTTAAATTTTATAAATCCTAGCGCTAGCTATAGCTTCGCATAGCTGTTTAAGGTGGAAATAAGTACTCAATAGGAAGCTAGATAACAAAGCAAATAAGACTCAAATAGACTCTTAAGGTGGAACTAAATGCTTGAATACAAAAATTGTGAATAATTAGTTGAATAATACAATTGGTTTGTGTGATTTAAATGGATAAAGTGGAATAACAGTTGCTTCAAAAAGTTTCAAAAGCTAGAGGGCTAGTTTCAGCTCTTATGGTGGAACAGAATTCAACAACCTGGTGCCAATAAGACTCATACACATGTAAGGTGGAATGAAATGTTTGACTACGAAAATTGTGGTTAAGATCTGCCTCCTAAATGACGTTTATGGTGGAAGGGAAAATGAATAATTAACACCAGACTTGTCTAGTCAAAAATATTTCAGGTTGATTTGGACAGTAAAGGCTTGTAAATGCAGGGAAATGGCAGCCGCATGTTCACTTTTTTTGCGTAGATAAATATTTTAGTGAAATGTTGTTGATTATGACACAATCTTCTTAGCTATTATGTCCCAAGTTCTTAAACTCATCTCTTGCTTGTTCGTTCAGTTTTCCTCAATCTGGCAACATCTGGGGAGGAGGGGGAGAAGGCAGACAGCCCTCGCCACTGTTTTTAAACTGTATTACAGTTCCGATTTTAAACGCTTGGTGTCAGTATTACAGATTGCTCCTTTAAGTAAGTTTTTCTTTGGACAGTGTTGTAAATGTCACCACAAAGTGTAGATATGTGAAGTCCATGGAAAAAATCCCTAGGACAATAAAAATGATCATGTATTATTTTAACTTAATCTGCAGACCCTGTTTAATTACTTATCTGAGAGTGGCAGAGTGTAAAATGGGGCGTGTCTCTGTGTAAACACTCCAGATTAAAGGCTCTGACCTTCTGGACAGGGGTCAGGCTGAGGTCAGTGGGTTATGTAACTAGGCTGCAGTTGTTTGAAGGCATCATCACACACACCTCAACATATTTTAAAATACGGAACACACTTCTTAAAAACTTTAAAACACACACTGTCATAATCCAACTGTAAAAAGAATGACACTTTCTCTATGAGTAAGTCAGAATCACATTATTGATTTATCATATATGAACATTCATTCATTCATTGCCTGTAACCACTTGTCCAGTTCAGGGTCGTAGTGGGTCCGGAGCCTACCCTGAATCATTGGGTGCAAGACAGGAACACACCTTAGAGGGGGTGATATATACACTCACACATTTGCTCACACACTCACACCTATGTACACTTTTGAGTCTGCAATTCACCTGCCAACGTATGATTTTGGACTCTGGGAGGAAACCGGAGGAAACCTACATGGACACGGGGAGAACACACCAAGCACCTCACAGACAGTCATCCAGAGCAGGACTTGAACCCTCAACACCAGGTCCCTGGAGCTGTGTAAAAGTGACACTACTAGCCGTGCCACCACGCCTCCCCAAAATATGAACATATTGTTGCTGACATCATCAACAGTGTCCACTGTTTGTTTACAGAAAAATAAACGTCTCCAGAGTTTTAGCTGACTGCTCAGGTCTGATCTCTGGTTTTCTCTGCTCTCTCTGTTCTGGAGACATTATGAGCATTTCTTTAAAAACAGTGGTTTTATTTGAATTATATATTCACGTTTTATTTCTATATTTAAACATTATTTATATTGCCGTTCCAAAGTCCTGTCTATACTTAATAATGTAGAATTGCTAAAAGTTCACTGGTCTTTAAATTGGTGTAACTGCATTATTAAGCTATTATTATAATATAAGGGGCATAAAATGTTATAAAAATGACAATATTATTGTTTATCACAATTATTCTGGGGCAATTTATCGACCACAAAAAAAAAAGGCTTTCGTGACAGGGTACATGTTCTCTTGTTCCAGTATGTTAATGCCTGTTTACTTATATTCACTGAGATAAGATAACACTGCCATGTGCAGAGTGGGGCCCCCCAGGGGACTGTATTAGCACCATACCTGTTCAACATCTACACCTCCAACTCCAGATACAACTCCAGCACATACCATCTGCAGAAATTCTCAGATGACACTGCCATCGTGGGGTGTATCAGGAACGGACATGAAGCTGAATACAGTGTGGTGGAGCTGGTGTCAAACTTTGTCAACTGGTGTGAGCTGATCCATCTGCAGCTCAACCTCAGTAAGACAAAGGAGATGGTGGTGGACTTCAGGAAATGTTTCTTTACCAGTCACCATCGATGGAATGGAAGTGGAGGTGGTTGGTGGAGGATAGTGCTATAGTCTATGCTGTTGTGTACTGGGGCAACAGCATCAACCAAATTGCACTGAACAAATTGGACAAACTAATTAAGAAGGCTGGCTCTGTTGTTGGAGTCAAACTGGACACTCTGGAGGTGGTGACAGAAAATCAGACACTTAACAAGTTCCTTGCCATTATGGACAATACTTCACACCCCAAACAGAGGTGGACAAACAGAGAAGCACATTCGGTGGAAGACTGATACAGCTGTGCTATGCTATGGAGTGGTGTTATGAGATCGTTTCTTCCCACTGCAATAAGGCTTTACAACAGTCTCCTTACTGCAGGGATACTACAGATCTCCTACTGTCTGAACTGTGCTGTACTACACATACTGTTACATGTCCAGTCCATACTATAGTCATTTATAATATAATGATGCACTCATTGTCACTGCATGATTATTCTGCTCTCTGGACTGGCCATTTATGTCTCTGTGGCTCCTAGTACTAAGAATATATTTACTGAAAACTTCACTGACTCTGAATACCATTAGGGCAATAATAACTTTGCTGCTGTATATAGACATTTTTTTTCACTTGTGTTGTAATATATCTTATCACTTATGTTTCTTAGTGCAATACCTGCTGAGGCTGCTTTTGAGTCATATACAAAAACTCAAATGTATATAGACCCTCTCCAATTTGAATATATTAAGGTTCATAGCACTGTTGTACCACACTTATTTTTACCCATCTAACCCACTTCTATGTCTCTGTACTGTTTATTTTTATTTCTTTCTGTATGTCTTCTCTTGTGCCCTATGTACAGTACTGTGACACTACAATTTCCCCTCAGGATCAGTAAAGTGTTATCCTGTCTTATCCTATCTATTATAATCTGTAAAAACATTTAATTTAACAAATATTTACCAGGGTTTGTTTTTGTTGTAGGACCTGGCAACCTGCTGTGTATTCGTATTGCCACATACAGCAGAATTTGTGGCCATTCGTGATGGGTCCAGCTAGTGATGGAGTGCACGTGGGATTGTGTGTGTGTGTGTGTGTGTTGATATTGTGATATCAATATCAATGTCGCAGGTGTGAGTTCCCATCATGGACTGTAGTCGTGTTGTTAATTCTGAAAGGCTCTTATGTCACTTAAGAGCACAGATCAGTACCCACAGAAAAGAAACACAAGAAAATATTTATTTTATATCCCTATAGTATCTCCTTGATATCTCAGTAATTTCTCAATATCTTTGCAGGTCCTCTTTAATGTCTCTGTAATGTCTCCTGGTTGACAATGAGCTCAGATGGAGAGACACTGGAGACTAATTTGTGTCTCCAGCTGTTCAGAAGTTTCTCCTGAGGGAGAGTCCAGGAATTTCCCCTGTGTCTCCCCTTCAGTTTGAGTGGAAACCCCAATGACGTATCACACAAAGCTGACACAAATGAAAACAAAAAAATTAAAAAGGAGAATGGTCCTTAATATCTCTGTAGTATCTCTAAGACAACAAAGAGATAAGAAGGAAAGACAAAGACTGTGGCATAAGGTGAACTAAACCTTACTCTCTCCTTTATCTCTCCCTTGTCTCATGTCTCCTTTTTCCTTTCTACCTAAGGAATTTTAAGGGAATCATTAAGGGCATCGTCTCCTGAGCCATTACAGGGCAATGATTGCGCAATAATATTTTCCTCTGGGGAGTTTATTTTTGGAGTAATTGCTATTCTAAAATCTCAGTGTGGCCTTGTTTGGAGGAAATCCACAGCCTAAAATGTTTAAAATAAAAATAAATATCTAGTGGAACATTAGGACCTTATCATCAGAGTGAGATCATAAGTCCAGAATGTGCCTCTCTGAGAGGATCCGGAGCTTGACGTCTCCACCCTAAACAATCCGCCCAAGTTCATACACATTCACTCACATGTAAAAATTGGGAAGTATCTTTGATGCTTCATTTTCTCTCCATTCTTCTGAAAACCTGCTCTAAAAAAATTGATTACAATAAATATATGGTGCTTTTCCACTGCATGGGATCATTTTGACTCGCTTTTAGCTGGTTGCTTTTCGCTAGACATTTTCATTGGCCATCGATCCAAGGAGAAGTTGAGCCTCTTCAAAACCCCTTGAGGTAATGTTACAAGCTGCCGTTGTGAGTCAGATAAAAACAAATATGAAAGCTGCTTTAACTCCAGAGATTTTAATTGAGGCGAGTTTGTGCTGTAGCTTATTTTGTGGTGACTGACAGGTCTCTTTGGCCAATCAGTGTTCGGCAGGATTAAATCACGATTTAGTACCTACTTGGCCCAGTTGGAACCATAAGCGAGCAGGGACTATAAAAGAACCCAGTTCCAGGAACCAGGACCAGATTTGGCCTGTGGAAATGCAAAAGAGTCAAGTCCAGACATGTATTGCAGTGGAAAAGTACTATTAGACAGTATCCAAAATCTACTTCTATAAAGAGAAACTAGAAATTCAATCTCTAAAATAAACTCATCTAAACTATAAAGAACATTTGTGGATTAGTATTCTCCTCCAAGCAGCTAGAACTTAGAGCTAGTAGTTAGTTTCTGTGGGACATATTGTGTGGAAAGGGCAGACGTAGAGAGCAGGTGGTTTTGGAAATTATTATAAAGTAGCAATATAGAATAAAAGAATTACAGTTATAAAAGAACATTACAAAATGAATGTGTAAAAAGCAAAAAAAACAAACCTTTGATACCACTGCAGAGGCTCCAGAATGAAAGCCCTTTCCCGCTGCCCCCTGCTGAAGGCTGTGGTGTTTCCATGTGAGAAAGATGTGGAGATGCACAGGTGTTTTTTGGACATAGTTTTGGGTGAAAGATTAACTCCTGAGTGAGAGGACATCCTGTTTTGGCTCTGAGACAGAACCACACTGAATATAAACTGGAGCTGAGGGGGAGCTCTACTTCTGAACCTAAGGAAGATGAAGCTTCTCGTGTTGGCAATGCTGCTTGGGCTGAGCTTAGCTCAGTTTAGTCCTCATATGAAACATGGGAGAACATCCCTGGTTCACCTGTTTGAATGGCGCTGGGCTGATATCGCAGAGGAGTGCGAGAGGTACCTGGCACCCAACGGATATGGAGGAGTTCAGGTGCGTAGCGAGTACATTTTACATACCAGCTCTGGTCTAGTATGACTGGACTCTAGCAGAGTTATTAACTCACCTGCACAACTTTATAACAGGGTTAATGTGTGACAAGTTCTCATTGAAATACAAATAAACTTGTAAATTCAAATATGATTTAAGAAAATGTTCGCTCCTTGCGCCCAGTGATTCCAGGTAGGGTCCAGACCCACCGCAAACCTGAACTGGATAAGTGGGTACAGACAATGAATAATTTAAAAAAATGTTTTATTCAAATAGAAAATTCAAAAACGAGATCTCCTTAATGTCTCTATAGTGTCTCCTACACATCATCCCCATCAAGCCCATTTGAAAAGACAAAAAAAAATTTAAGTGAGCATAAGTCTACTGCAGCTCCAATCTCACTACAACACAAGAAAATAAGACAGGATAAGATTGAGGTTTTAATTTCAGGAGACTTAGCAAAAGTCTCCTTTGTCTTTCTATCTGATCTCATTGTAGTTTTGATTTTACTTTCCTCTGCGAGAGTTTAAGAGAGTTTCTTGAGTTACACATGAGATGTATTTGAGCTATCCGGTTCCTCTGGCAGATCTCTCCTCCAAGTGAGAGCATTGTGATCACTAACCCATGGCATCCTTGGTGGCAAAGATATCAACCAATCAGCTACAATCTGTGCTCCAGGTCAGGAACTGAGAATGAGCTGAGGGACATGATCACCAGATGCAACAACGTTGGGGTAAAGTCCAGATATTCTTGTCTCAAATAAGTCTCAAAGACTCTTCAGCTTTGGCTCAAATCAGAAGAGATCTACATCTCGGAGATTGTTTGTGCAGGTGAACATCTACGTAGATGCTGTGATCAACCACATGTGTGGAGCCGGAGGTGGAGAGGGTAAACACTCCAGCTGTGGAACTTACTTCAATGCCAACACCAAGGACTTCCCCTCTGTTCCTTACTCGGACTGGGACTTCAACGATGGCAAATGCCACACCAGCAGCGGAGACATTGAGAACTACCATGACATCAATCAGGTAAAGTTCTCAACATGTTCTCTTCTATCTCAACCTGTGTCTGGGTCTTTGACATCTACTCAAATTTCCTAATTTCCTAAATGTGTTAACTGCCAGGTGAGAAACTGTCGTCTGGTTAGTCTTCTGGACCTGGCTTTGGAGAAGGACTATGTCCGCAGTAAAGTGATCGAATACATGAACAAACTCATCGACATGGGAGTGGCCGGATTTAGAGTGGATGCCTGCAAACACATGTGGCCTGGAGATCTCAGCATCATTTACGGGAGTCTCAATAATCTCAACACCAAGTGGTTCTCCGGAGGATCCAGACCCTTCATCTTCCAAGAGGTTTGAACATGTGTTCTGGGCAAAGGCTTAGATGGTCTCTTTGTTAGGGACATTAAAAACACTTCCCTATGCACCCAAACTCCTTTGGTCTTAAACAGAGTGGCTCTGAGAAGTCTGTGGGGAGATTTGTGCTTGGAACAACACAAATCAGGAAAGACTTAGCTTTGGATTTGCTTCAGTCAGATAGAGAAATTTTACTTTAAGATGTTCTGTAACCTGCATAATTCCAAATATACTTAAACATGTTTTATATTTCTTACACCAAGTGCATTGAACAGGCATGTTGATCAGCTCTCACCTCCCTTCAGAAAGTCCCTGCCCCTTTCAGTCATTGTTTGGAACAATTCTTTTCATTTAAAATATTGGTAGGGACATTTACAAACCTACGGTATAGGATATAAAATCTCCTCAACTGAAAACTTGTTTCAGGTCATTGATCTCGGTGGTGAGCCCATCACATCTTCTGAATACACTGGACTGGGACGAGTGACTGAGTTCAAGTACGGCGCCAAGCTGGGCAAAGTTATGCGTAGATGGGATGGTGAGAAGCTGTGCTACCTCAGGTACATCATTTTCAAGAGATTCAAGAGGCTTTTTATTGTCATTTTAACTATAGTTACAGTGAAATAAGACACAGTTCCTCTGAGAGAGTGGTGCAACACAGAACATGAGTACTGAGAATATGCTGGACTGAGATTTCACAAGCTGAGAAGATACTTGCAAATAGCAGTTAGAACAGACTAAAACAAGCACAGTTCACACTCATTCAGTGTTAAACTTCCATGGTGAAAAATATATATAGGAATATACCAGTCTTCCCTCAGCTGAGGGCATAACATCTGTGGTTTGGGTTAGTCCGAAGGTCTGATGCTGGTGGATGTGAGTGATTCCTGTTCCCATGTACTTGTTTACAAAAAGAACACAAAAAATTGCAAATAGTAAACAAAAATAACTATTTTATCAGACCCGCATTGAGCGCTATGTGTTAATGCCCTCATTTTATGAAAGAGTCGTTTTCCATCATTCATCTAACCAGTTGGTCTCTCTGTTCCAGAAACTGGGGTGAGGGCTGGGCTATGATGCCCTCCGATAAAGCCTTGGTGTTTGTTGACAACCACGATAATCAAAGAGGACATGGAGCTGGAGGAGCATCAATCGTCACCTTCTGGGATTCCAGGTACAAGGCATCTTTCAAAATAACTACTTAAACAACATTCTCAAAGATATCAGTGATAGTTTGTTTCTTTTGCCTTTTTGTTAGAATGTTACGCAACTTGATAAATACTGATGGGTATGTGTGTATTAAATGTGTAATGTCTGTGGTTTGTGTGTTTTAAACTAAGTAAATGAGGATTGAGAACTCGCATAGTCAAAAACTAAAATAAGAGGCTGGAAAACGCCAATATTCACTTTGAAAAACTGACCAATTTAAGGTGGGAATGAACCTTTTAATATGAATAACTAGCAAATACCTGCTTCCTAATATGACATTTAAGGTGAAATGGAAAAATTGAGAAGGAAATCTGGGATGGAGGTCAATGCAGCACTCAGAGTAAATTTAGTCACAGCGGTCAGACCAGCGGCTCTCTGTGCTTCCAGGTGTGATGCTTCTAGTGTTAAGATGGAAATGAAAATTCAAATATGAATACTGGTAAATACCAATTTCACAACTTGATGTAGTTTTGAGAGCCACACAATGCCGCACCCACCACCTCCAGTGTCCTCCCTTCTTCTCTTCCAGAGAAGTGAGTGAGTGAGTGAGTGAGTGAGTGAGTGAGTGAGTGAGTGAGAGTGTGTGTGTGTGTGTGTGTGTGTGTGAGTGAGTGATGAGGTGGGGAGGGGGCATGGCACATTGCGGAGCCACAGAACATCATCCCAAATCTTTTGAATTTGCCCTTCTCCCAACTTGTCTCCAGGCATTGTCCATACTAGCAACAATAAACTTTGGCAGTTCATTCAGCAGTAAAAACAGCACTAGCTTGTTCTCCTTTTTCTCCTCACTGTCTCCTCCCTCTACTTCTGTCTTTTCTCTCCATCCAATGCAGAGCCAGTTCCACCTCCACGTCACTGCAGCGCTCTGTCAACTTTATCACTCACTGAGTTTAGAGTCCAGTTTGTGTGTTTATCACTGTGGGTGTGATCCATATCGGATCCGCTGTCTCACCAAAAGTTCTAATACAAAGTAGACAAAGGTGACTTCTACCTTGTTGTCATGGAAAATAAGTTGAATAACAAGTTATGGTATTTTACACCTCTGTTTTTTCAAGGCTTTATAAGATGGCTGTTGGTCTGATGTTGGCTCATCCCTATGGAGTCACCAGAGTGATGTCCAGTTTCCGATGGGACCGCTACTTTGTTGACGGAAAGGTAGATGATCTGAAACGACGTTTGAGCAAGTGGGTCACATAGTTAGTAAGCTCTGTTCTGTAATCACCATTTTCACTCTCTCAGGACAAGAATGACTGGATGGGACCCCCCAGCTATGGAAACGGAACAACCAAACCCGTGCCCATCAACCCAGATACGACCTGTGGAGACAGCTGGGTGTGTGAACACAGGTGGCGCCAGATCAGGTGAGTTCTCTCTGTTCCACACAGCTCTATATCAGTGATTTCACTAGAAACTTAGAGATAACTCCCTGACACACATTCTCCATAGGAACATGGTGATTTTCCGTAACGTGGTGGATGGACAGCCGTTATCCAACTGGTGGGACAACGGCAGTAACCAGATAGCGTTCGGCCGTGGGAGCCGTGGCTTCATCGTCATCAACAACGACGACTGGTGAGGAAAATCACTCCAATCCTGGATGAACTCAGACTAAAAGCCCATTGACTCTGAATATGATTATATTGCACAAAAAATATTTTTTTGTTATTTTTAACGTAGGGGACACTTCACACCAAGTCAGATGTGTTTATTATTATTTTTTTTTATTATCTCTAAACACTCTGAGATGGCAGGAAGGCACTGGAAGAGGAAGGAGAAATGGATTCTTTGAGAAGTAGCGATGATGAAGTTATTATTTTACATTAAAAACTGTAACTAAACAACATACACACTGAATTCACCCCAGTCTACGGAAAAACACAGGGAGCACCTCATTCAGGATCTAACACTGTATACGGAGCTGTTCTGGAGGTGTTTCCAAATGTCCGTGGGGAGTTTGAGGCTCTGCTTTTGCATGTGGCTCCTCTCATTAAAAAAAAAGCTTATATTTTCTTTAACCTCTGCACTTTTATAGTCAGTGTGTTGCTTGTTCTTTAAGGTTTTTAGTTCTGCTACAAGACAAGCTGTTCTATCGCCAACTTGATGCTCATTTGTTTGGTCTGTAATGATGACAAGAGAGCTCTAAATGGCCACTTCATTTGAATGCATCCACCTCTTCTTCTTCTTCTTTCGGCTGCTTCCTGCCATCAGGGATTTGCCACAATCCACACCATTGATCTGGCACAGTTTTTACTGTGTTTTTTACCGTTGATCTGGCACCATTTTTACCGTTTATCACACACTCAAACCTATGGATAATCTTCCTAGTCGCCAATCCACCTACCAATGTGTGTTTTTGTTCTGTGGGAGAAAACCAGAACACCTGGACGAAACCCACGTGGACATGGGGAGAACACACTAAACTCCTTGATTTGAATACATTCACACACCACAGAATACATAGCAGGCTCTAATTGAAATATCAATGCAGTGTCACAGTCCGTCGGTTTCAGACTCAGTGTGAAATACAAAATTCAAATTTGACGTGGAAGTTTTTTGTCTGTAAAAATCAGAAAAGTGTGTGAACAGGACTTTAAACCATTTTTAGTGAGTGTGGCTTGTGTTTTGTGAACTGCTCTTTGGTCTTTGGTTGATTCCAGGATTCTGGACGACACTCTAAACACCGGCCTGCCTGGAGGAACCTACTGTGATGTGATTTCTGGACAGAAGGAGGGAAGCAGATGCACCGGGAAGCAGGTGACTGTTGAGTCAGATGGACGAGCGTATTTCAAAATCAGCAACTCTGAAGAAGACCCATTTATCAGCATCCATGCCGAATCCAAACTCTAGAATATTATAGGAATAAATGTATGACCTGCACTTCCAGACTCGTCTGTGTTATTCATGACCCCTTTTCAGACACTGCCTGAATGGTACTGACCCTGACCCCCAATTTACAACACCTGAGAGAATGGTATTTCAAAAAAACTATTAATCTGAGCTGTTAGAGTTTATTTGCTCAAAACAAAAAAGAAAACCCAAATATCATAATAAACCCAACCCCATTATTTCAGTGAATGTGATCCTGTGTGTGAATGTGTTAGTCTAACCCTTTCCACATCTCTCCTTGTGACAGTCCAGTATTATTTGATGTTATCATCCAATCCCTAGTTTTAGTGGTTAATAAATACATCATTATATTAAATTAAGTGTGCTGTTGAACAAATCCATACGAAAAAAGAACATCTGTTTTTTACACTCGCTCACAACACAGCTACTACTTTTTAGAACAAAATCCTTTTACTGTATTTATGGTTTTGGAGATGAATTATTTGAATTATTATGAATTATCTTAAGTGCACAGTACTGTATATTGAGCATTAACAGATATTTGTATACTTTTATCCAGTATATAAACAACAGTTTACTAGCATGTCCAGCTAGGGAACACGTATTGTAATAATGTAAGCATAACAATGATAATATGCAATTATTTACAACGTACAACGAAATGTGACTTCCGCATTTAACCCATCCATGGCAGTTAACACACACACACTAGTCACAAGATGCTGTGAACAGACACCCAGAGGGCACCTCAAGGGCACCTCAGCCATGGATTGAGGGAAGAGGAAGTGCTGTTCCTTCACTCTCACCATCCACAACTTTCCTGCCGGTCTTGTGGGAATCGAACCAACAACCTTTCAGTCCTAAGCCTGGTCCTAAGGACTGGTACCTTTCTTTCTTTAGAACAGTGGTTCTATCATTCCCCACCTCAGAAGAAGGGGAATTTCTATGCCCCACCTGCCCCATATCGACCCAACAAAATGTTATTAAAATACACATGCATATTTACAGTAATTTACTGAAGTATCATCAACTTCTATCTCTAAATCAGTAGCTTCAGTTTCTCACTTTTTAATCTTTGTAAAAATGAGCAAGGGCATAGGAGTGAGTTTTAATATTAGATATAGGCTGATTCCTATGTAGATAAGACTGTAAAATAAATCATTTATAATGATGTGGAACAGCATTTGATTAACATTAATGTTAGAGAGTGAGGCTGTATTCCAAACAACATACTACACTACAGAAAGCACTGCTAAGGGTGGTATATATATTCTCATACTATTCAGTGCAGCAGTGTGCAGTTGGGGACATGGCCAGAGACTAACGTTAACTTGCTGCATGTTTAGAGCGCTTTCTCACAACCTGAACAGAGCTAATATTAACAGTTATATACAAACTGCTTTCATAATTGTAATTAGCCGTCATTGTTATATGTTGTGCTCTCGTTACAGACCTCAAACCCAGAGCTGGTAAAAATGAACTTGATAAAACCAGACTCTGACGGTGAATCGGAGGTCAGTGAAGCTGATGAATGGAGCTGATGATATTTGAACAGAAGTTAATGAAGGTTTAAATCGGACCAACCTTGTTTGACTCGCTGCCAAAACATGTTAATCTCAGTGGCACATTTTCAAAATAAAGTGTGCAAAAAAAAGTACTCCATGAAATATATATTTTTTGTCCCCCAACCCCACTGCCCTCTGCATCAGTGACTGCAATGAGCCTGTTTTGCTGTAAAGATGGTTACATCTTTTCAAAAACAAAGTTGCAAATGTTATTCACACCTCTACTGCCCTGCTGTACTGTTTATATTGTTCTACTGCAATTAACATGCCAACATCAATTATTATTTTTCACACTATGGTTCCAAGCAAGCTACATTTTTCTGGTCTCCTATCTAATGTTCTTTTAACATGTTTAAGGGCTATTAATGAACCCATTGTGAGTGGGTGCTTTTTCCTGAGTAAGCTTTATTGGCAAAACAGAAAGGCATCAATAAAGACAGGCATAAACATGCTAATTTCTTCCAATTTTTGCGCCCCATCCCACACTTTGAGAAACCCTGCTTTAAAAGATCACTTTACTCAAACTATGACCAGTGTTTCAGTTCTTATTTGGGAACCTTTTGAAAGAGTTTAGGGTTTCCCCAAAGCTTGTGCCACTGTCTTGAGAGAAGTTGCCTTTCCTCCACATTCATAACCTTCTTCTTTCTCTCAAGGTCACATGTGGCCTTCTAAATACGCAGCAGATTAGGAACATGGGCTACATTTGTGAAATATTATTTCCTGTTGCAATTTCTATAATCAATTTTCCCACTGGAAACCACTTCCCAGCAAACACATGTGACTCTGGGACAAATAATTTCCACCTGTTTCTCATTCCCATTTCTGCTGAGAGGCCCTTCAGCTTTTCAAATTCTTTGTGAAGTCTCAAACACGGTTCACAGCTTCAATAATGTCCCCAATTTTCTCCAGCGCATCTTGGAATTATTTACTGACTGAGACAGTGTTTCTGGTTTTATTTTTGTGCTTGTTTGGTTCCGTTTCTGCTGCTTTTTGTGTGTTTACAGCCTGATTTGCATTGAATAACCCATATTCTACTATCCTCTCTTTAACCTGCGCTCTTTTACAAACCTGACACCCTGTTATTATTATAATCAACTGATAATAGAAGCAGAGTGACCTCATGACCTGACTACACCGACCTGATTCAATGATTAAGTCCATTATCACAGTCTGAGGACTCTGTCACTGTTTCTGAGCCCATTTCTATCACTGTTTATGACCCTGTAGCTGGTCACTATGTCCATTCTACAATCTGTTTTCAGCTTTTATCTCAATATCTCTGTTTGATGTCCCATGTTCCATCTTCATCTTATGTCCCGTCCGCAGTCAAGTCCTTGCCCAGTTTTCTGCTTGGTTTTATGTCCAGGCCATTGTTTGGTCATTTCCACCAACATAAACTGGTTCCAGAATCAGAAAAGTTAGTTCCCAACTGGTACTGAATATTGATCAGTTCAGCAGGAAGCGTGCCGGCATCTGTGCCGGCATCTTCATCAAGATAAAGGTGAATGTTCTCCGTTGTTTTCACTGTTCTCTGCTGCTCTCTCTATTCTGGAGGTCAGCATATGGCTCTGGAACCATGGTCTGAAATATTCAGACTCTGCAACATTTCCATATGTGTATCATATCTCACTCTGATCCTAATGTGCTGTAAACAATGGATAAACCATGACCCTGTCCTGACTTGTACTATTCGCTTATCAGTGGCTCTGAAGCAGAATTCAGGCAGTGATGCTGTAACCCAGCACCCACAGCGCCCCCTGCTAATGACGTATAGTTAGTTCCCTTCAATACTGATGGAAATGCAAGGTGGTGATTCACTAGAGAGCAACAAGATTCCAAAAATCCTGAACAGAACCAGTTCAAGAACCATTTATTTGGTGGAAAGGGGCTATGGTTGTTTTTATATCTGGTTTGTTTTCTATCCAGTCTCATGCTCAACCTCCTGTCAAAATTATAGTCCAGTACACACCCTTTTGGGTTCACTGTATCTGTCCCAGTGTGTAATTTAGTCACACTTCCAGCACACCTTAGTGGACCCACATGGGTTGGATATTATCTAGCTGGGTTCTGGATGGACCTGGACTCTTTTGGGCTTTTAACTGGACCCAGAGGAGCTGTCTGTATCAGACATATGTGGTCAGCCAGATAACTTTCTTTGGGGTTTGTTTATTGTTACAATGTCAGGCTTGTCTCAAAAGAGGTACTGAATAGACCCTTTTCTAAAATGTGAAATACAAAACCATTTATAGCACATTTTCCTTCAATCTAAAGAACACCTTCCCAATGCAATGATCTTCAAGTGTTCAGGGATCTATATAGGACCATATTCTTTACTAAAGAACCGTAATTTTTAAGTGTGATAAGCCTGTGATTGGAAGCAGGTGTGTATCAAAATAAGGTGGGCGGGACTGGTAAATTATAGACCAGTGATTGGTGGTTCTAAAAATGGGTGTGGCTAGATAGTCCTCACCTGGCTCTTTGTTTCTCCTAGATGAGATTATTTATAAGCTCTAGTTTTTTGCAGTTTAATGATTAAAGCTGAGACCTTTCAGTGGGAAGGTTTCTGTCGCTGCACAGTTTGTGTTGGTCATCCTCTAGTCCTTCATCAGTGGACACAGGACAGTGTCCACAGAATGTTGTTGGGTGGGTGTTTATGGTAGATAAATAATTCTAAATCCAGCAGTGACACTAAACTGTGGGGTTCCTGACCATTGCAGAACAGAGTGAAATGAGGCTAATAAAGTGAACTGTTTATAATCGAGTGGACAGTGAGGGTAGGGAAAAGAGGTGTTTTTAATGTTATGGAATTAATTTTCACCCAGTGTAAATGCTGGCTTTAAAAAGTCAAAAATGGATAACAAAGTTTGTCTCTTCTTCTTTCATCCTCAAACACTTCTTACACTCCGTGCAAGCGAACCCGTTTTATTTAAAATAATTTTATTTAATCTATTTTTTGAAAATATTCCCGTACAGAGGACGGCACGGTGGCGCAGCAGGTAGTGTCGCAGTCACATAGCTCCAGGGGCCTGGAGGTTGTGGGTTCGATTCCCGCTCCGGGTGACTGTCCAAAAACACACGTTGTAGGTGGATTGGCGACTTGAAAGTGTCCGTAGGTGTGAGTGAATGTGTGTGTGTCTGTGTTGCCCCGTGAAGGACTGGCGTCCCCTCCAGGGTGTATTCCCGCCTTGCGCCCAATGATTCCAGGTAGGCTCTGGACCCCCCGCGACCCTAAATTGGATAAGCGGTTACAGATAATGGATGGATGGATAGAGTTATGACTGACGTAATTCACTATAGACGTCGTGAGGCGCTGTTTGAGTTTCAGTTTGTGTGACGTCAGCGGTTCAGAAAAGATCAGTTTATTTTCGTCCACACGTGAATAGTAACAACAGGTGTTTTTTTAAATCTACACCTTGGATAGCTTTTTAGAAATGATCTGTTTTCAAACAATGACCTGCAACGCTGTATCCGTGTGGTTGGAAAGAAAAACACAGATAAAACCTTTTGTTTTTAAAAAATAAATGGATCTGGGCCTTAGAGAAACTCCTCTCTAAAGGAGAAATATTTCAGTTTTGGGCGCACACACTGTAAGGACTAAAGATGGAATTAAAGACGGTTTTAAAGCTCCTCCTGTTGATTTCTCTTAACTATTTTTACTGAAAATCCAACAGCGCCACCCAGAGACCGGAAATGTCCCTGTAGCCATCGTCCCTCATCCATAAACTTCGCTTTAGGTGTCTATATATATATATATATATATATATATATATATATATATATATATATATATATATATTTAAACAGGGGTTGGACAATGAAAGACCACAATCATTTATTAGTATGGTGTATAGCAGAGGCGATTGCTCTAAGACTGCAAGGGAAGCTCAGCTTCCCCTAAAATGTCAAAAAATAAGTGATCAAATATATTCTGTTGTGTGTACATGTCATTGAATAAATATGCACTACAACGCGATTAACTTTTGTTAATTAAGAAGTAGAATCAGCTTCTTATCACTGGTAAAGACGCGGCTTTCTTCTCAATCATTCCCTTCACGGTGCTTTAAACAGTGTGGAGCGTCCACGGAGTTCAATAGCGAAGCAGCGAAGGGCGGCGAAACGACACGAGTCATTGGATAAATGCTAGGCTTTGTCCCGCCCATCGGACGCTCAGCGTCTCTGGGGGTCTATGGGGCATGGGGCTGGCCTCGGCTGGCCCGGACGCTCAGCTTCTGCATGATGATTGGATGATCTGTCTGAGGCTGAATCCCTTTTTGATTGACAGCGAAATGAGCGAATCAGCGATCCTTTGGTCTAAAGATCCGTGGGAGCATTACATTTTCATTCTGTTCTGAGTTGAACCAGACTTTCTGAGTCCTCTTAGCGGCACTTTGTTTGTTAAAAACGACTAGCGACAAATCGAGCTTCTATTTCTGGTGGGTTTTTTGTAGCTGCTTGTGTTTGGAGACTGACTTCTATCACTCTGTCTGACTTCTACCGCAGTTTCTGTCCAGTGGGTGCTGCTGAGCCCCTCCACCATCACAAAGCACTCACAGGCGGACACACTTCACATGGGCCAAGGCCGTTTAAGCAGCCTAGCTCTGCTGGCCATTGAGAGGACACTAGTCAAGTCCCTGGAAAAGACGCCTTGTTGGTACGACAGGGTCACAGATCATTTTCTTGAAAAGGAACGTAGGGTAGAATTTACGTATCATAATACATTTTATGATGTAGGCTGAAATTGAGCTTCCCCTCCTTGAAAGACCAGTATCTGCCACTGGTGTAGAGCCTCCTTTTGCGGCCAATACAGCGTCAATACGTCTTGGGAATAACATATACATATAAGTCCTGCACAGTGGTCAGAGGGATTTTAAGCCACTCTTCTTACAGGATAGTGGCCCGGTCACTACGTGATGCTGGTGGGGGAAAACATTTCCTGACTCGCTCCTCCAAAACACCCCAAAGTGGCTCAATAATATTTAGATCTGGTAATTGTGCAGGCCATGGGAAATGTTCAACTTCACTTTCATGTTCATCAAAACAATCTTTCACCAGTCTTGCTGTGTGTATTGGTGCATTGTCATCCTGATACACTGCACCGCCTTCAGGATACAATGTTTGAACCATTGGATGCACATGGTCCTCCAGAATGTTTCGTTAGACCTTGGCAGTGACGCCCATCTAGCACAAGTATTGGGCCAAGGGAATGCCATGATATGGCAGCCCAAACCATCACTGATCCACCCCCATGCTTCACTCTGGGAATGCAACAGTCTGGGTGGTACGCTTCTTTGGGGCTTCTCCACACTGTAACTCTCCCGGATGTGGGGAAAACAGTAAAGGTGGACTCAGAGAACAATACATGTTTCACATTGTCCACAGCCCAAGATTTGCGCTCCTTGCACGATTGAAACCAACGTTTGGCACTGGCATGAGTGACCAAAGGTTTGGCTATAGCAGCCCGGCCGTGTATATTGACCCTGTGGAGCTCCCAACCGACAGTTCTGGTGGAAACAGGAGAGTTGAGGTGCACAATTAATTCTGCTGTGATTTGGGCAGCTGGGGTTTTATGTTTTTTGGATACAATCCGGGTCAGCACCCGAACATCCCTTTCAGACAGCTTCCTCTTGCGCCCACAGTTAATCCTGTTGGATGTGTTTTGTCCTTCTTGGTGGTATGCTGACATTACCCTGGATACCGTGGTCTTGATACATCACAAAGACTTGCTGTCTTGGTCACAGATGCACCAGCAAGACGTGCACCAACAATTTGTCCTCTTTTGATCTCTGGTACGTCACCCATAATGTTGTGTGCATTGCAATATTTTAAGCAAAACTGTGCTCTTACCCTGCTAATTGAACCTTCACACTCTTCTCTTAGTGGTGCAATGTTCAATTAATGAAGATTGGCCACCAGGCTGGTCCAATTTAGCCATGAAACCTCCCACACTAAAATGACAATTGTTTCAGCTTCATTGTCCAACACCTAAATATATAACATATATTTAATTATAATTGTGCAAATTTTAAGTGGTTCTGAAGTTATTGTATGTGTCCTGCGAAGTTTTAATGTGGAAAGAATAATTCAAGTGTAAAATATGTTGCTGGTTGTTGTCGTAATTATTCGCCAGTAGAGGTCAGTGTTGTCACTAAAGTAAACCGTGTACATGCGCTGTATATGTCCAAAAGTATGTAGCCCGCCCTTAGGAAAAACATACAGTGGAGTAACTGCACATGAGCCGAAATAGGCCAGAAGGATATAAAGCCTCCAGCACTGGTGTGTGGAACTGTGTTCTCTGGAGTGAGGAAAGTTCCTCTGGTGTGTGGAATCACAAACACCAGCCCCTGACCCTCACTAATGAGAACCATCAGATCCTCACTGCTATGTTCCAGTGTGGTGTAGAGCAGAGGCTGGCCCTGCAGACTGTTCTGATTAAAGAGAAGTGCAGGAGGAGCCAGAATTTGGATAGAGTGATTCAGAGAGAGTTCCTGAAACGGAACGCTGTTCCCTCACACTGCACTCACCAGGAATTCACATCAGTCTCTGCTGGAACACGCAGCCTCATCACGTCCTCACTGTAGGGACAAGGCCCTGTGTCCGTCTCTGAGCCTCTCACGTTTCTTGACGTCATCTGTAAACACCACACGCCCTCTCTCTCTCTCTCTCTCTCTCTCTCTCTCTCTCTCTCTCTCTCTCTCTTTCCCCTTCTTTCTCTCTGGCTCTCTATCTTTCTCTCTACCACTCTTTCTATCTTTCTTGGCCTGCATGCCTCTCTCTCTCTCTCTCTCTGTATCTCCCTCACTACTTTTCTGTCTCTTTCTCTTCTCCCTCTTTCACTCTTTCTGAACTTTTTCCATTATTTCACTCATTCCACATATTCCTCAATCCTCACATTAATTTTTTTGGATTTTTTTCTGTTTTATCTTTGCTGTCTGTCTCACTCTGTCTCTTTCTCTCTTTTTTCTCTCTGCGATGAACTCTTTGAACGATGCCTTGTACCTCTGATATCCTTTATGTCTCAAAGTGTAACAATGCCTCTGTCCTTCACTCTGTGTGTTTCATGATGAAGTGACCAGTGGGAACTGACCAGAACACTGTCCTGGAGCAGAGGGTGAAACGAGCTGTAGTTTTCGAATGATATCTGCTCAGAATGTGAGCTGTGTTTGTGATGTTTGTGTGGACCATTTACAGATCACTCATGTGGAACATCCTCCACGCTGTCCCCCCGTTCCCTCATTACTGGGGACTGCAATAATGAGCAAAAGGCACTGAACGTGTCCGAATATTTTTGGCTCTCCGGATCATTTTCCTGCATGGAATTTGCTCCTGGCCTCACAGATGTGATCTACAGATGTTAGGAGACATTTTCCATTGGATTGGAAACTAAAACAGCCCCAAGAACGGCCACAGTGGTCTGAGACTAACGCACACACACACACACACACACACACACAGAAGCACTGTGTATGTTTCTGGGCCCAAACTTGTCCTGGTCTCAAACTTGTCCTGGTCTCACAGAGATCTGGACTCTCACTCCTCTTAGTGGCGTCTGGTCTCGAGGTTACCTGTGCCCTGACTCTTCTCTGTCTCTATGATATCTGGACTTGGACTCATCTGGGTCTCTGTGGTGTCTGGACAGTTGCATCATTAGTCAGATGTTGATTATTTACAGAAGATGTGTACAGGAGTGAATGGGTGAAATGTGTGTGTGTGTGTAGAGGATGTGGTTTTGTGTGTCTTTGTGTCTATGTGTGTAAAGAGGGCGAACCTCATGGTGGATGGAAAATTATCCTGAAAGTGGCGCACAGATGGAATCAATTTTATTATCGTCTTTCACAGCAGTCAGCGGGAAATCAGAGCTTCACTTTCATCATCACAGAGAGAGAGAGAGAGAGAGAGAGAGAGCATTCTTTTTTTCTTTCTTTCCTCTTTTTCTACTGTTGTGTGTATTTATTACATCTTTTCAATCTCTATCTTCTGTTTTAATTAAGACGTAGTGTTATTGGCCTGAGAGTAATGAGAAAAATAAAAGGATTTTTAACAAATATTATATATATATATATATATATATATATATATATATATATATATATATATATATATATATATATATATATATATATATAAACTTAACATATATATGAAAAGTATATATGATAAGTTTTCATATATATGAAAACTTAGCATAATGTGTCCCACAATTATCTGTAATTTCTCCAGTTCTCTAAGTGTCTGATAATTTGGGTTTAGCTGTTTAACTCTGTACTTAAATTGTTTTGAATGTTTGGCAATGAAGGAGGAAGTCTCTCTCTCTCTCTCTCTCTTTCTCTCTCATACACACACACATACTCACACTCTTTCTCTCTTTCTCTAGTGACCTCTCCCTTCGATTTACTCCCTTCCATTTACCCTCTCTTATTTTTGTGCCATTCGTTCCTCCTTTCTCTTTCTCCAATCCTGACAAATTTATCTCCCTTTTCCTTCATTTATTGCTCTCTCTCTCTCTCTCTCCTCTCTCTCTCTCTCTCTCTCTCTCTCTCTCTCTCTCTCTCACAAGCATTAAATATCCCTAAAACACCACACATCTACAAAACTGTCCATATCAGTCATGGTGGAGTAATATTTAAAATCAGTTAAAATACGGGTGCTAACCAACAAAATCGTTTTGGCACCACCATCACTTAGCCTCTCAATTTTGCTGTTTCTGCTTATTATTTTATAATATCTACATATTGCTATTTTAGCAGTGCCAATAATAAAACGTAAAAGTTGGTTCTGAGTTTTTCTCATTTGGGTGTCACCACAATATGGACAGATTTGATCAACAGCTGGGTTTAAAACAAAAGCCATAATACAATGTACAACTCTCCACTGTAAATCACCATAGCACATCGGTGGCTTATAAAATTAACTCTCCATGCAGGTTTAAAATCCTCATTTAAAACCAGCATTACCCACCATGGTGTGTCAGTTCTGGACTTAAGAGCAGTTCTATTTAAAACCTTAACACAGACTTTATAAAAGCCTTTCCTCATTGTGTTCCTCATTTGCAGCTGCCGAATTACCATAGTGTTAACATGTGAATGGCAGAACGCGTCTATGGGCAGAACAAAAAAGCTTGTGCCTCAAAAATGTGCCGGTTGTTGTTTACGCTTCTCTCACAAGAATATAAATATATATATCGTTTCAACCTATATATAGTTAGAAAGTAGACCCTTCAAGGTTTCCGAGGTATGTTGTATTTTTTTTCTAGGATAAAATCTCGCAGAGTTATATACGTGTTTAGGTGGAATTTCAGTTATATGCCGCCGACGGCATAGCCGACCTCAGAGGGTTAAAGGCAGAGGCCCTGTTTCTGTTGTCTGCAGTATTGGTCCCACAGCTCCAGGGGCCTGGAGGTTGTGGGTTCGATTCCCGCTCCGGGTGACTGTCTGTGAGGAGTTGGTGTGTTGTCTGCATGGGTTTCCTCCGGGTGCTCCGGTTTCCTCCCACAGTCCAAAAAACACACGTTGCAGGTGGATTGGCGACTCGAAAGTGTCCGTGAATGTGTGTGTGTCTGTGTTGCCCTGTGAAGGACTGGCGTCCCCTCCAGGGTGTATTCCCGCCTTGCGCCCGATGATTCCAGGTAGGCTCTGGACCCCCCGCGACCCTAAATTGGATAAGCGGTTACAGATAATGGATGAATGAGTGTGACTAATGACTCCGGCAGATCTGACTTTGACAGCTTTAACTAAAAGGAGAGAACCAGAAGGACACACAGACACAGGAGCATCCTGAAACACTGGCATCCCTCAGCTCCACCGTCAACAACCCTGAGTGATCGTGTGAAGTGGCAGGACGACATCGCCAGCGTCTTAGTTTTCTATAATTCCCTTGTCCATAGCCCCCTGGATCTGCTGCCTTTATCTATGCGGGAACATTAAGTACCAAAAAGCTAAACTAAACAGATGAGTTTTTAGTCTAGATTTGAAGATTGTGACTCTGTCTGAGTCCCGAACATTTTCTGGAAAATCATT